>NC_043970.1:7702072-7886485 GCF_902148855.1 Sphaeramia orbicularis | reverse complement strand
GGAAGGGACATGAAGAGAAAAAAATTTATTGCGTTATAACGCAATAGTTTCAAAGTATTGCGTTATAATGCAATAGTTTTTGCGTTATAATGCAAAGTATTGCGTTTAAACGCAAAAGTATTGCGTTATAACGCAATAGTTTTTGCATTGGGATCTGCATTCGGGATCGGACAGGTCGGTCAGGTCAGACACACCTGTACCTGCAGTCCTGTGCCCTATGCATGTGTAGTTCAGATGACCGTAACTCTGTCATTATTTGTCCGATCAGAAAAATTCCAACGGTTTCTGAAACCTGAGACTCTGTGCTTAATGGACATTCTCGGGTCAGCGCGAAAATTTCACGGGCACCTGTCCTAGAAGACGCAAAATAAGCCATTCGGTGACTGGGGACGCACACAGCAGCGGATTCATGGAGCGAAGAACCGGAGCGCATAACGGAGTGGATAACGGATTAGATCTAGTTTTGGAAAATGTAGGCAAGACGGATATCCCAAGTCCCATGACCCCCCTGGAGGTTTACGGATGGATTTGTGACCGAAGGAGCGACTGATGGAGCAACATCTGAAGAAGAAAGGTAAAGTTCACCCAGTTCCATTTAGTGGATTTTCTACATGACTGAAGCACTGTCTGTTTTTTCTATGGAGTTTTTACTTGTTTCACTTTAGTATGTGTAAACTGACGCTTATACTGCATCGTGGTTTTATAGAATAAAGTACGAACCGTGTAGAGTATGTTAGTTTGGAGTATGTTGGACTTTCTGTGCGTAAAAGTGCGCATGACGCTCTCCAAAATAAGAGCGCATACGCTGATGTTCGGTGACTTTTTTTCTTCAATAGTACAATTTGACCTTGTTTGTTTGTCTAATACATTGTTCTATGTGTGTTATTTTTCCATGTGTCCACCGGTAGTTACATTCAAGGATGAAGAGAGAGAAGTCACGGTGATGCGCAAAGGCTCTGGTGATGAGAGCAGAGACTGAAGACAGTCCACACACAGATGAAGGACGGAGGAAGAGCCTGATGATGATCAGTCCAAATACCACAGACATTCAACACATCCACAGGAGGACGACTTTGTTTCAACAGACTATTTTCCATGTGCAGACTGTGCCATAGGAGCACTGCCTGGATCAGAGCTGTGAACTGACACAACTGTTTCTGCAGAACCACGAACATGAAGGAACTCTGCAGACACAGAACGGACAAATGCCCTGTGTGTGTGTGTGTGTGTGTGTGTGTGTGTGTGTGTGTGTGTGTGTTGTGTGGGGGGGGGACACACCTGTAGAGTTTGGATTTTTACCCTGTTTTTGCACAATAAAGGCAAATACTCACACAGCTTGTTTTAAACAGTTTTTATACTTTTAAAGTTCATATTTAACTTTCAAATATTGTATCCATGTCTATTTCAGTGTTTTTCTGCTCTAAAACTAAAAAAAAAAAAAAAAAAAAAACTAATTCCGTTTTTTGTGTTTTTTGTCATTTTAAATTGTTATTACAGTATTAAAACAAATAGTGATTGCAATATTGAACGTTCGAAGTGGTCTGCAAAAACTGACAAAACGACTCAAAGCATTTTTTCCGACCTTTTTATGATCAAAATAAGAAAACCAGTCCAGGTGGACCATCTGAGGCTCAGAGTATAAAGGATTTTAATACAATGCGCACATCCTCCTTCTCATGCGCAGATCATTCACACTTGGCGCACATACATCTGTATCCATGAAGCTGCACACAGACGTGAAGCTGGGCAAATAGGAATTTAATTCAAAACCGTTGGAATTTTTCCGATCGGACTAATAATGAAAGAGTCATGGTCATACTACACAGGACAGGGGGGCGTGTCAGACCTGGCACGGTCGGACCCGAACTGGATTACAATGTATTATGTGCGGACCTCAATCAAGAGAGAGCATATATGATTGCGTTATAACGCAAAAGTATTGCGTTATAACGCAATAGTTTTGCGTTATATCGCAATAGTTTTTGCGTTATAACGCAATAGTTTTTGCGTTATAACGCAATACTTTTGCGTTATAACGCAATAATTTTTATTTTTTTGCATGTCCCCTCCCGGGCTCCGTACAAAAAAGCTTCTTATCGCGTGAAACGCTAAAAATTACATTTTTGCCTCTTCTACTCAGAAAAGAATGAAAACACAAAAAACAAGTAAAAAAATATAAAAAAAAGTGTTTAATGGCTGTTTGGTCAATGTCTTGTCAGTTCATGAAGTTTTTCTTGGGAAAAAAAAATCCTTGTCTCAACGTGACCAAAACAGCTTCTTTTCGTCTGAAACGCTAAAAAATGAAATTTCCGCCTCTTCTACTCAGAAAAGCATGGACACACTAAAACAGTCTTTTTTGTACAAGTCTAATCAGTTCATGAAGTTTTGCTTGAGAAAAAAAGAATCCTTGTCTCAACGTGACCAAAACAGCTTCTTTTCGTCTGAAACGCTCAAAATGACATTTCTTCCTGTTCTACTCAGATGGGTAGAAAATCGAAAAAAAAGTCAGAAATATGTGGTTTATGGCTGTTTTTTTCGAGTCTTATCAGTTCATGACGGTTTGATTTAGAAAAAAAACATCCTTGTCTCAAAGTTAAAAAAACAAAACAAAACTGCTTCTTATCGTCTGAAACGCTCAAAAATGACATTTTTTTTCCCCCTCTTCTACTCAGAAAAGCATGAAAACACGAAAAACAAGTCAGAAAAAAGTGTTTTAATGGCTGTTTGGTCAAAGTCTTCTCAAATCATGAAGTTCTTCTTGAGGAAACATCTTTTCTCTCAAAGTGACCAAAACTGCTTCTTATCGTCTGAAACGCTCAAAATTTAAATTTTAACCTCTTCTACTCAGAAAAGCATGAAAACACAGAAAACAAGTAAGAAAAGTGTTTAATGGCATTTTGGTTAAGTCATGTCAGTTCATGAAGTTTTGCTTGAGATAAAAATCATCCTTGTCTCAACGTGACCAAAAGCTTCTTTTCGTCTGAAACGCTCAGAAATCACATTTTTTCCTCGTCTACTCAGAAAAGAATGAAACACTAAAAGCAAGTCAGAAATAGTGTTTAATGGCTGTTTCTTAAAAGTCTTCTCAAATCATGAAGTTCTTCTTGAAAAAAAACATCTTTGTCTCTAAGTGACCAAACAGCTTCTTATCGTGTAAAATGCTCAAAAAGACATTTTTACCTATAGAGTCAGAAAAACCTGAAAACACTAAAACAAGTCAGAAATATGTGTTTTATGGCCTTTTTGTTCGAGTCTTAGTTCATAAAGTTTTCCTTGAGAAAAAAACATTCTTGTCTTAAAGTGACCAAAACAGCTTTTCATCATCTGAAACGCTCAAAATGAATTTTTTTCCTCTTCTACTCAGAAAACAAGGGAACCCGAGAGGTCTGAGCATTGTGGTGAGCCTGTAACTTTTAAAAAGCTCTAGGAGTCCGGAGCCTTGAGCCTGGAACTGAACACGAGACCAAAGCATATAGACCGTAAGTCTGGAAATGACCCCAAACATGGAGACCGGAGGCCGGAGCCCGGAGATAAGAGCCTGGAGCCCGGAGCCCGGAGCCCGGACCCGGAGCCCGGAGCCCGGACGCCAGAGACCGGAGGCCAGAGCCAGGAGTCCCGAGCCTGGAACTGAACCCGAACCCGGAGTCTTGAGCTGGTAACCTGGAGAATGGAGCCAGCAACTTACAAATAACATGGAGCCTTGAGTCTAGAGGGCGGAGCCTTTAGCGCAGAGCTTAGAGCCAAGGCTTTAGGACTGGAGCTTTGAGTCCAGATCCTTAACTGACCCCTTACCTTGAGCCTTAACCCGCATGTTGGAGCTGACCATGAGCAAAGAACCTGGAACTGACCCCAAGCATGGAGACCGAAGCATGAGCCATGAGCCTAGAGCCGTTAGCACGAGATTTGAGCCTGGAGTCCGGAGGCTGGAAATGACCCCGTGCCTGAAGCCTGGAGTTCGGAGCTTTTAGCGTTGAGCTTAGAGCCCGTGCCTGGTGCCTGGAGCCTGGAACTGACCCCGAGCAAAGAACCTTGAGCCTGGACCCTGGAGCGCGTACGCTGGAACTGACCCCGACCCTGGAGCCTGAGCTTTGAGCCTGGAACCTGGAACCTGGAGCGTTGAGCCTGGAGCCTGGAGCCTGGAGCCTGGAGCCTGGAGCCTGGAGCCTAGAACCTGGAGCCTGGAATAAGTCTGCAGCCCTGACCCCGGAGCATGGAGCCCGGAGCATGGAACTTACCCCGAGACTGGAGCCTTGAGCTTGGAGCCTTTAACCTGGAGCCTTGTGTTGGGAGTGTTGTTCCTGGAACACATAGAATCGAACTTGGACTATGGAGCGTTTAGCCTGGAATGTACCCCAAGCCTGGAAAGTGGAGCCAAAAACCTGGAGACCGGAACTTGGAACTGACCCCATGCCAAGAGCCTGGAGCCCAGAGCCCGGAGCCGTGAGGGGGACCACGGAGCCTGGAATTGAAAATGAGCCCGAAGCCTTGAGCCCAGAGCCTGAAGAATGGAGCCTGGAGCCTGGAACTTAAACTGACCCTGGCCTATAGCCTGGAGCAAAGAGCTTGAAGCATGTAGCCTTGAGCCTGGAGTCTGGAGCCCGGAGTATGGAACTGACCCCGAGGCTGGAACCTTGAGCCCGGAGCCTTGAGCCTGGAGCCAGGTGCCTGGTGCCTGGAATCCGTAGTCACAAGCCTGTAGCATAGAGCCTTTAGCCTGGAACTGAGCCCGAAATATGAGCCTAAAACCTGGAGCCCGGAGCCACAAACACACTAGCCAAAGCCTTGATCCCTTAGGAAGGAGCCTGGAGCCTGGAAATGACCCTCAGCAAGGAACCTGGATCCTGGACCTTGAGTTAGGGTCATGGAGCTGGAGCCTGGAGCCGGATGCGCAGTACCTGCAACTGAGCCTAGAGCTGGAGCTTGGTGCCCAGAGCATGGAACTGACACAAAGCCCGGAGCCCTGATACTGGAACCAAAGCCTGGAGCGTGGAGCCTGATCCTTTTGCCAGGAGCCTTGACCTGATCCCGAGCCTAGAGTCTGGAGCAAGTAGACCTGGAGACACAGAGTCTGCAACTTACCAAGACCCTTGAGCCTGGAGCCTGAGACCTGGAGCCTGGAGCCTAAAGCCTGGAGCCTGGAACGTGGAGGCTTGAGCCTGGAGCCTGGAGCCTTGAGCCTGGAGGCCTGGAGCCTTGTGCGTGGAATCTATAGCCCAGACCTTAAAGAATGTAGCCCGTAACCAGATACTCGAAGTGACCCCGAGCCCGGAGATAAGAACCCGGAGTCTTGAACTAACCATGAACATTTAGCCTCGATCCCTTAACCTGGAGCTCGAACACCTGAACTTTCCCCAAGCCTGGAGCCCGTAGCATGGAGCCGTGAGCTTGGAGCCTGGAGCATAGAGCCTGGAACTGACCTTTAATCCGGACCTTGGAGCCATGAGCCAAGAAATGACCCTGACCCGTAGTCCTGACATTGAGCGCGAGCGCGAGCCTGGAACTGACCCCGAGGAAAGAACTTGAAGCATGGAGTCCAGAGAATGGAGCAGTGAGCCTGGAGCCGGGAGCCCAAGCCTTGACTGACCCCGAGTCCAGAGCTTGAGCCTGGAATCTTGAGCCAGGAGCCTGGAATGACCCTGTACCGTGTAGCCCGTAGCCCGGAGACTGGAACTGACCCTGAACCTGGAGCCTGTAACTCGAGAATTCCACTTACCCTGAATCTGGAGCCCTGAGCTTGGAGCCTCCAGCCTGGAGCCTGGTGCTTGGAGCCTTTAGCCTGGAACGCGTAGAAATAAATCTGGTCTGTGGAGCCTGAAGCCTGGAACTTACCTCGAGACCGAAAGGTGGAGCATTAAACTTTGAGACCAGATCTTGGGAACTGACCCCATGCCAAGAGCGTGGCACGGAGCCATGAGTCTTGAGGGGGAGCACGGAGCCTTGAACTGACACTGACCTATGAGAGCTTTGAGCCCAGAGCCAGAAGCATGGAGCCCAGAGGCTGGAACTGACTCCGACCCTGGAACCTAAAGCCTGGAGCCCAGATCATGAAGCAAGGAGCCTTGAGCCTGAGTCTAGAGCCTGGTGACTGGAGCCATGAACTGAGCCCCTGAGCCTTGAGCCCAGAGTATTTAGGCCGGAGCATGGAACTGACCCCGAGGATGGAATCTGATACCAGAGCCTTTAGCCTGGAGCCAGGTTCCATTTGCCTGGAACGCATTGTCATGAACTTGGAGCATAGAACCTGTAGCCTGGAACTGTGCCCAAAATATGGAGCCTTAGACCTTGAGCCCGGAGGAAGGATCGCAGAGCCTGGAGCCTGCAAACTGGAGCCCGGAGCCACAAACTGACCCTGATCCATGAGCCTTGACCCCAGAGCCTCTAACTGACTTCGATCCCGTATCCGGGAGCATGGTGTAATGAACCGGAGCCTGGTGCCCGAAACCTGGAGTCTGGAGTCCGGAGCCTTGAGCCTGGAGCCTGGAAACTGACCCAGAGCCTGAAGCCTTGGTACCCGGAGAATGGAACTTCCCATAAGCCCGACGCCCTAAGCCCGGAGCCTTAAGCGCGGAGCCTTTAGCGCGGAGCCATGAGCCTTGAGCAGGGATCCTGGAATCTGAAGCCTGGAGACTGGAGACTTGAGCCCTTAGCCGGGAGCCAGAACTTAACCCTAGCCTGGATTCTTGAAAACTGGACAATGGAGCGCGGAACCTTGAGCCCAAAGCCTGGAACTGACACTTAGCCTTGGAGCCTAGAGGCTGGAGCCTGGAGCCTGGAGCCTGGAACCCAGAGCCCACAGCCTGGAAATTACCCTGAGCAAGGAACCTGGAGCCTTGACCTGGTGTTTGGGGGCATGGAGCCTGGAGCCCGATGTGTGGTGCCTCAAACTGACCCCGAGCCTAGAGGCTTGAGCCTTGAGCCCGGAACATGGAACTGACCCCAAGCCCGGAGCCCTGTGCCTGGAACAAGGAGCCTGGAGCGCAGAGCCTGAATCCTTTAGCCCAGAGCCTGAAACTGATCCGGAGCGTGGAATCTGGAGCCGGTAGCCTGGAGAATTAAATCTGCAACTGACCAAGACCCTGGAGCCTGGCGCCTTCAGCCTGGAGCATGTAGCCATTAGCCTGGAGCCTGGAGCCCGGAGCCCGGAGCTTGGAGCCTTGAGGGGGGAGCACGGAGCCTGGAACTGACACTGAGCCCAGAGCTTTGAGCCCAGAGCCTGAAGCATGGAGCCCAGAGCGTGGAACTGACCCCGAACCTGGAGCCTACAGTCTGGAGCTCAGAGTATGAAGCACGGAGCCTTGAGCCTGGAGTCTACAGCCTGGTGACTGGAGCAATGAACTGACCCTGAGCTTGAGCCCAGAGTCAAGCCAAGAGCATGGAACTGACCCCGAAGGCTGGAGCCTGGACACCAGAGCCTTAGTCTCGAGCAAGGTGCCATTAGCCTTGAACGCATAGTCACGAACTTGGACCATAGAACCTGTAGCCTTGAACAGTTCCTGAAATATGGAGCAAAAAACCTGGAGCCCGGAGCCACGAACATACTCCGAGCCCAAAGCCTGGATCCCGGGGGAAGGAACGCAGAGCCTGGAGCCTGGAGCCTGCAAACTGGAGTGTGGAGCCCACAAACTGGCCCTGATTCCAGAGCCTTGAGCCCAGAGCCTTGAACTGACCCCATCCCAGATTCTGGAGCGCGGTGTCTTGGACCTGGAGCGTGGAGCGTGGAGCCTGGTGCCTGGTGACCGGAACCTGGAGTCTGTAGCCTAGAGCCTAGAGCCCTGAGCCTGGAGCCTGGAACTGAACCAGAGCTTGAAGCCTGGAGCCTGAGGCCTGGTACCCAGAGAATGGAACTGCCCAAAAGCCTGATGCCTGGAGCCTGGAGCATGGAACTGATCCCAAGCCTGGAGCCCTGTGCCTGGAACCAGAGGCTGGAGCCGCGGAGCCTGGATCCGTTAGCCCGGAGCCTGACACTGATCCCAAGCCAGGAGTCTGGAGCCGGTAGCTTTAGAACAGAGTCAGCAAATGACAAAGACCCTGGAGCCTGGAGCTGGACCTGAGCCTGGAGCGGAGCCTGGAGCCTTGAGCCTGGAGCCTGGAGCCTTAAAAACTGGAGCCCGGAGATAAAAACTGTACCCTGATCCCACAGCCTGAGCCCAGAGCCTTGAACTGATCCCGATCCTGGATCCTAGAGCGTGGTGTCTTGAACCTTGAGCCTGGTGCCTGGAACCCTGAGCCTGGAGCTCGTAGCTGAGCCCGGAACCTGGAACTGACCAAGAGTCTGAAGCCGGGAGCCTGGAGCCGGAGCCTGGAGCCTGGAGCCTTGGAGCCTGGAGCTGAAGCCAGGTTACCCGAGAATGGGAACTGCCCTAAAGCCAAAAGCCCGACGCCCGGAGCCTTGTGCGCAGAGCCATGAGCCTTGAGCAGGGAGCCCGAATCTGAAGCATTGAGGACTGGAGGCTTGAGACCTGAGCCCGGAGCCTGGAACTTAAACCCTTGCTCGGATTCATGAAATCGGAGAATGAAGCGCGGAGCCTAGACCCCGGAGCCCGGAGCCCGGAGCCCGGAACTCGGAGGCCCGAAGCCTGGAGCCCAGAACCTTTAGCCCGGAGCCTGGAGTCCCGGAGCCTGGAGCTTGGAGCCTGGAGCCCTTAACTGACCCAGAGCCCGGAGCCTTGAGCATGGAGAAGGAGATGGAGCCTAGAGCCTTGAGCCCGGGAACCTGGAGCCCAAAGCCTGGAACTGAGCCTGGAGCCTGGAGCTTGGAGCCTGGAGCCCTTAACTGACCCCAAGCCCGGAGCAATTGAGCAGGAGAATGGAGCATGGAGCATGGAGCCTAGAGCCTTGAGCCCGGAACCTGGAGCCCAAAGCCTGGAACTGAGCCTGGAGCCTGGAGCTTTGAGCCTTGAGCCTGGTGTTCCAGAGCCCACAGCCTGAAAATTACCCTGAGCAAGGAACCTTGAGCCTTGACCGGTGTTTGGGGCAAAGAGCCTGGATTCTGCAGCCCGATGCGTGGTGCCTTAAACTGACCCCGAGCCAAGAGGCTTTCGCCTGGAGCCCGGAGCGTGGAACTGACCCTAAGCCCGGATGCCCTGTGCCTGGAACCAGGAACCTGGTGTGCGGAGCCTGGATCCTTTAGCCCATTGCCTGAAACTGATTCCTAGCCAGGAGTTTTCTACCACTAGCCTTGAGCACGGAGCCTGCAACTGACCTAGACCCTCTAGCATGGCGCCTTAAGACGGGAGCCTTAAGCCGTGAGCCTGTAGGCCTACACCTTCCGGAGAGCGAAGCCTGGAGAGCAGAGCCTGGAGACTGGAGCCTTGAGCCCTGAGCCTGGAACTGACCACGAGCCTGGAGCCTGGCGCCTGGCGCCTGGAGCCTGGAGCCAAGAGCATGAACCATGCAGCCTTGAGAATGGAGCCTGGAGCCAAGAGCATGGAACTGACCCCAAGCCTTGAGCTTGGAGCCTTTACCCTAGAGCATGGAACTAAACCTGAGCCTGGAGCCTTGAGCTTTTAGCCTTAGGCCTGGAGCCTGGTGCTGTAAGCCTTGAGCCTGGAACACGTAGCAAGGAAACCTGGACTATGGAGCCATTAGCCTTGAACATACTCCGTGCCCGAAATGTGGAGCCTAAAACCTGTAGACCGGAACTTGGAACTGACCCCATGCCCAGAGCTTTGAGCCCAGAGCCTGGAGCATTGAACGGGGAGCCCTGAGCCTGGAACTAAAACTGAGGCCGGAGCCTTGAGCCCGGAGCCTGAAGCATGGAGCCTGGAGCCCGGAACTGACCCCGAGCATGGAGCCTTTAGCCTGGATCTCAGAGCTGGAAGCATGGAGCCTGGAGAGTGGCACCAGGAGCCTGACGCCTTGAGCCTGGAGCATGTAGCAATGAGCCTGGATTCTGGAGCCTTGAGCCTTTAGCCTAGTGCGTGGAATCTAGAGCCCAGACCTTAAAGACTGGAGCCCGGAACCATGATGCTCGAAGTGACCCCGAGCCCGGAGAAAAGAACCCGGAGCCTTGAACTGACCATGAACATTGAGTCTTGATCCCTGAGCCTTGAACCCGAACCCTGGAACTTACCCCAAGCCTGGAGCCTGTAGCATGAAGCCGTGAGCTTGGAGCCTGGAGCATAGAGCTTTGGAACTTACCTAAAGTCCGGACCTTGGAGCCCGGAGCCAAGAAATGACCCCGAAGCCCTGAACATGGAGCGAGGAGCCTGGAACTGACCCCGAGCACAGAACCTGGAGCTTGGAGCCTTGGGCCCGGAGCCTGGGGCCCGGAGCATGGAGCCGTGAGCCTGGATCCGGGAGCCCAAAGCCTTGAACTGACCCCGAGTCAAGAGCCTTGAGCCTGGAGTCTTGAGCCTGGAGCCTGGAAATGACCCTGTGCTTGAGCCTTGAGCCCAGAGCCAAAAACTGACCCCGATCACAAAACCTTGAGCCAGGACCCTGTAGCCGGAGACTGGAACTGACCCAGACCCTGGAGCCTGGAGCCTGGAGCTCAGAGCATTTAGCTGTGAGCATGGAGCCGTGAGCCTGGAGCCTTGAGCCTTGAGTCCGGAGCCCTGAACTGACCCCGAGTGCGGAGCTTTTAACTGACCCCGAGTGCGGAGCCTTGAACCTGGATTCTGGAGCCCGAAGTGTGGAAATGACCCCTTTCTCAGAGCCTGGAGCCAGGGGCGTGGATCCACGAGCATGGAACATACCCAGAGCCCGAAGCCTGGAGCCCAAAGACATGCGCATGGAATACACCCCAATCCGAAACCTGGGTCCTGGAGACCGGAGTCTTCAACTGATCTTGAGCCCAGAGCCTGGAGCTAGTGAGTCTGGAGCTTTGAGCCCTGAGCCGAGAGCCTTGAACCTTGAGCCTTGAGCCTAGAACCTGGACGAAGGCCCCGAGCCCAAAGCCTGGAGCCCGGAGCCTGGAAAATACCCAGTGCCTGGAGCCTGGGGCCCCGGGTGTGGAACCCCAAGCATGGAACCTACCCCGAGCCAGAAGCCTGGCGCCTGACAGCTGGGAGACAAGAACTTGGAACTGACTCCATGCCCAGAGCCTGGAGCCTTTACCCTGCAGACTTGAGCCTGGAGCCTGGAGTCTGGAACTTGGAGCCTGGAGCCTGGAGCCTGGAGCCTTGAACTGAACCGGAGACTGGATCCTGGAGACTGGAGCATGGAACTGACCCCGAAACGGAGCCCGGATACTGGATAAATGCGCATGGAGCCTGGAACCTGGAACCTGGAACCTGGAACCTTGAACCTGGAAGCTTGAGCCCAGAGTCTGGAACTGACGCCGAACCTGGACCCTAGTGCCTAGAGCCCAGAGAATCGAACTGATCACGAGCCTGGAGCCAGGAGCCTGGAGCCTGGAGCATTGAAGAAGACACCAAGCCCCAAGCCTGGATCACGGAGCCTGGAGTAAGGAAACTTGAACATATCCCGAACCCAAATCCTGGAGCCTGGAGGCCGGAGCCTGGAACTTATCACGAGCCCTTAGCTTGGAGCGCAAGCCTGGAGCTTGGAGCCTTGTACCCTGTAACCTGGAGTCCGGAGCCTGGAAAAAGACCCTCAGCCAACAGCCTGGCGCCTTGACCCTGGAGCAGGAACCTCGAGACTGGAACTGAACCCGAGAATGGAGCCTTGAGCCTGGAGCCCGGAGCCTGGAGCTGACCCTTTTCCCAGAGCCTGGATCCTTGATTGCGGAGCCTTGAGCCCGGAGCTTCGAGCTTGGAAACTTACCCTGACCCCGGAACCTGGGGCCTGGAACCCAGAGCCTGGAACTGATCCCGAACCTGGAGCCATGACCTTTGAGCCGGGAGCATTGAGCCTGGAGCCTGGAAGAAGACCAAAAGCCCAAAGTCAGGAGCCCTGAGACTGGAAATAACCCCGTGCCCAGAGTCTTGAGCCCAAGGCGTGGAACCCGGAACCTGGAACTTACCCCAAACCTGAAGCCTGAAGCCTGAAGCCTGAAACCTGAAACCTGAATCCCAGAACTTTGAACCTACCCAATGCCCGGAGCCTGGAGCCAGGAGCCTAAAGCCCAGAGCCTTGAGCCTTGAGCCTGGAGCCGAGAGCCTAGAGCCTTGTGCCTGGAGCCTTGAGCCTGGAGCCTTGAGGGGGGAGCACGGAGCCTGAAACTTACCACACGTCCGGACCTTGGAGACCGGAGCCTAGAAATGACCCCGTGCCTTGAGCCTGGAGGCTTGAGTGCGGAGCCTTGATGTAGGAGGCTGGACCCCAGAGCCTGCCAGTGACCCCGAGCCTTTAGCACGGAGCATGGAGTATGAAGCATGGAACTGAACCTGAGACTGAAACCTTGAGCCCGGAGCCTAAAACTAACCTTCAGCCAAGAGCCTGAAGCCTGGAGCCCGGAGCCCAGAGACCGGAGCCCGGAGCCCGGAGCCAGGATCCCGGAGCTTAGAGCATGGAGCCTGGAGCCCGGCGCCCGGAAAGTGGAGCATGGAGTCTTGAATCTGGAGCCTGCAGCCCGGTGCCAAGAGCTTGGAACTGACCACAACCCCAGAGATTTGAGCCTTGAGCTCGGAGCATGGAAATGACCCTGACACGGGAAGCCTGGAGCCTTGAGGTCTGGAGCCTTGAGCCCGGAGCCTTGAACTGACCCCAATCCTGGAGTCTGGAGCCTTTAGCCTGGAGCTCGTAGCCTGGAAAAGACCAAAAGCTGGGATTCTGGAGCCTGGAGCCTAGAACCTGGATCTGAGCCCAAGCTCGGAGAAAGGAACGCGGAGCCTAGAGTGCGGAGCCTGTAGCCCGGATCCCGGATCCCGGATCCCGGATCCCGGATCCCGGAGCCCAGAGCCCGGAGCCCGGAGCCCGGATCCCAGAGCCCGGAGCCCGGAGCCCGGAGCATGGGGCCCGGAGCCTGGAACACGGAGCCTAGAGCCCGGAGATTGGAGCCTGTAACTGAGCCCGAGCTCGGAGCCCTAACCCTGACCCTGGCCTCAGACCTAAAATGAACCCTGGAACTTAGCCCGAGCCCGGAGTCCCAACCCCGGCCTAGTCCTCAGCCCTTACCCTAAACCCTGGAACAGAGCCCGAGCCTGGAGCCAAAACCCCGGCCCTGCCCTGGCCTCAACCCTAACCTTAACCGGGCAAGAAGATGTGATTTTCAGTCCCAGTGGGAAGCTTTAAGGTGGCTAATGAAGAAAGGGGGAGCCCAGGGCGTGGAACCCCGAGCATGGAACTTAGCCCGAGCCCGAAGCCTGGAGCCTTAAGCCTTAAGCCTGGAGACCGGAACTTGGACCTGACCCAATGCCCGGAGCCTGGAGTCTGGAGCCCACAGGCCAGGGCATGGAACCCGCTTTGAGCCCGGACCTTTGAACCTGGAGCATGGAGCCTGAAGGCTTGAGCCTGGAACTTGGAGCCTGGAGCCATGAGCATGGAGCCAAGAGCCTGGAAGAAGACCCAAAGCCCAAAGCCAGGAGCCTGGAGCCCTGGGCGTGAAACCCCAAGCATGGAACTTACCCTGAGCAAGAAGCCTAGACCCTTGAGCCTGGAGTCTGGAGCCTGAAGCCTTGAGGGGGGAGCACGGAGCCTGGAACTGACACTGAGCCCAGAGCCTTGAGCTCGGAGCCTGAAGCATGGAGCCCGGAGCCTGGAACTGAGACCGACCCTGGAGCCTATAGCCTAGAGCTGAAAGCTTGAAGTATGGAGCCTTGAGCCTGGAGTCTAGAGCCTGGTGACTGGAGCCATGAACTGACCCAGAGCCTTGAGCCTTGAATTTTCAGCCGGGAGCATGGAACTGACCCGAGGCTGGAGCCTGGAGCCCGGAGCCTTGAGCCTTGAGCCTGGAGCCAGGTGCCTGTAGCGTTGTCACGAGCCTGGAGTATAGAGCCTGGAGCATAGAACCTGTAGCCTTGAACTGAGTCCGAATTAAGGAGTCTAAAACTTTGAGCCCAGAGCCACGAACATACTCCGAGCCCAAAGCCTTGATCCCTTAGGAAGGAGCCTGGAGCCTGGAAATTACCCCCAGCAAGGAACCTGGAGCCTTGACCTTAAGTTTGGGTCATGGAGCCTGGAGCCTGGAGCCCAATGCGCAGTGCCTGAAACTGACCCCGAGCCTAGAGGCTGGAGCTTGGAGTCCGGAGCATGGAACAAAAACCAAGCCTGGAGCCCTGTGCCTGGAACCAGGAGCCAGGAGTGAGGAGCCTGGATCCTTTAGCCCGGAGCCTGGAACTTATCCCGAGCCTAGAGTCTTGAGCCGATAGCCTGGAGCATGTAATCTGCAACTGACCAAGACCCTGGAGCCTGGAGCGTTGAGCTTGGAGCTTGGAGCCCGGAGCCTGGAGCCTGAAAACTGGAGCCCGGAAAAAAAAAAACTGACCCTGATCCCACAGCCTTGAGCCCAGAGCCCTGGAACCCTGGAACTTACCCCAAGCTGGAGCCTTGAGCCGGGAGCCTGGAGCCTGGAGCTCGGAGCATTGAGCCGTGAGCATGGAGCTGTGAGCCTGGAGCCACGAGCCCGGAGCCTGGAACTTACTCAGAGTTCGGAGCCTGGATTCTTGCGTGGAAATGACCTCGTCCCAGAGCCTGGAGCCCAAGGCATGAAACCCCGAGCATGGAACTTAGCCCGAGCCCGAAGCCTGGAGCCTTAAGCCTGGAGACCGGAACATGGACCTGACCCAATGCCCGGAGCCTAGAATCTGGAGCCCACAGGCCAGAACATTGAACACACCCTGAACTCAAAACATGGGTCCTGGTGCCCGGAGCCTTGAACTGATCCCGAGCCCAGAGCCTGGAGCTTTTAGCCCAGAGACTGGAGCCTGGAGCCTGGAGCTTGGAGCCTGGAGACATGAGCATGGAGCCTAGAGCCTGGAAGAAGACCCCAAGGTCAAAGCCAGGAGTCTGGAGACTGGAAAAAACCTCCTTCCGGGAGCCTGGAGCTCTGGGCCTGAAACCCCAAGCATTGAACTTACCCCGAGCCAGAAGCCTGGAGCCTGAAGCCGGGAGACCGGAACTTGGAATCTATCCCCTTGCCCGGAGCCTGGAACCTGGAGCCTGGAGCCTTAAGCCGGCAACACGGAGCCTGGAGCCCATAGCCTGACACCCGGAGCCTGGAGAGCGAAGCCTGGAGCCTTGAGCCTGGAACTGACACCGAGCCCGGAGCCAAGAGCTTGAACCATGCAGACTTGAGAATGGAGCCTGGAGCCTGGAGCCCAGAGCGCGGAACATACCCCAAGCCTTGAGCTTGGAGGATTTAGCCCCGAGCAAAGAACTTACCCCAAGTCTGGAGCCCTGAGCTTTGAGCCTTAGGCCTGGTGCAGGTAGCCTGGAGCCTGGTACGCGTAGCAACGCGCCTGGAAAATTGAGCCATTAGCCTGGAACTATTCCCGAGACTTAAATGTGGGGCCTAAAAGCTGGAGACTGGAACTTGGAACTGACCCCATGCCCAGAGCCTGGAGCCCGGAGCCTGGAGCCTTGAGCGGGAGCCCTGAGCCTGGAACTGACACCGACCCTGGAGCCAATAGCCTAGAGCTCAGAGCTTGAAGTATGGAGCCTTGAGCCAGGAGTCTAGAAACTGGTGACTGGAGCCATGAACTTGCCCAGAGCTTTGAGCCTTGACCTTGAGCCTTGAGTCTTGAGCCCGGAGCATGGAACTGACCCCGAGGCTGGAGCCTGGGGCCCAGAGACTTGAGCCTGGAGCCAGGTGCCTGTAGCCTGGAACGCGTAGTCACGAACCTGGAGCATAGAGCCTGTAGCCTTGAACTGAGCCCGAAATAAGGAGCCTAAAACTTTGAGCCCGGAGACACGAACATACTCCGAGCCCAAAGCCTTGATCCCTTAGGAAGGAGCCTGGAGCCTTTAGCCTGGAGCCTGGAAATTACCCCCAGCAGGGAACCTGGAGCCTCGACCTTAAGTTTGGGTCATGGAGCCTGGAGCCCGATGCACAGTGCCTGAAACTGACCCTGAGCCTAGAGGCTGGAGCTTGGAGCCCGGAGCATGTAACAGACAATAAGCCCGGAGCCCTTTGCCTGGAACAAGGACCCTGGAGTGCGGAGCCTGGATCCTTTAGGCCGGAGCCTAGAACTGATCCTGAGCCTAGAGTCTTGAGCCGGTAGCCTTGAGCACAGAGTCTGCAACTGACCAAGACCCTGGAGCCTGGAGCCAGGAGCCTTGAGCCTGGAGCTTGGAGCCGTGAGCCTGGAGCCTTGAGCCATGAGCCTGGAGCACGGAGCCTGGAGCCTGCAAACTGGAGCCCGGAGCAAAAAACTGACCCTGATCCCAGAGCCTTGAGCACAGAGCCCTGGAACCCTGGAACTTAACCCAAGCCTGGAGCCTGGAGCCTGGAGCTCGGAGCATTGAGCCGTGAGTATGGAGCTGTGAGCCTGGAGCCACGAGCCCGGAGCCTGGAACTGACTCCGAGTTCGGAGCCTGGATTCTTGAGCCCGCAGCATGGAAATGACCCGGTCCCAGAGCCTCGAGCCCAGGGCATGGAACCCAGAGCATGGAACTTAGCCCGAGCCCGAAGCCTGGAGCCTTAAGCCTGGAGACCGGAACTTGGACCTGACCCAACGCCCAGAGCCTGGAGTCCGGAGCCCACAGGCAAGAGCATTGAACACACCCTGAACTCAAAACCCGGGTTCTGATGCCCGGAGCCTTGAAGTGATCCCGAGCCCAGAGCATGGAGCTTTTAGTCCAGAGCCTGGAGCCTTGAGCCTGGAGCCTGGAGCTTGGAGCCTGGAGCCATGAGCATGCAGCCTAGAGCCTGGAAGAAGACCCCAAGTTCAAAGCCAGGACCCCGGAGCCTTGAAAAAACCTCATTCCGGGAGACTGGAGCCCTGGGCGTGAAACCCCAAGCATTGAACTTACCCCGAGCAAGAAGCCTGGAGCCTGAATCCGGGAGACCTGAACTTGGAACCTATCCCCTTGCCCGGAGCCTGGAGCCTTAAGCCCGCAACATGGAGCCTGGAGCCCATAGCCTGCAGCCCGGAGCCTGGAGAGCGAAGCCTGGAGAGCGGAGCCTGGAGCCTTGAGCCTTGAGCCTGGAACTGACCCCGAGCCCAGAGCCAAGAGCTTGAACCATGTAGACTTGAGCATGGAGCCTGGAACCTGGAGCCTGGAGCCTAGAGCGTGGAACTGACCCCAAGCCGTGAGCTTGGAGGCTTGAGCCCGCAGTAAGGAACTTACCCCGAGCCTGGAGCCTTGAGCTTTGAGCCTTCAGCCAGAAGCCTGGTGCCAGAAGCCTGGAGCCTGGTACGCGTAGCAACATGCCTGGAAAATTGAGCCATTAGCCTGGAACTAACCCTGAGCCTTAAATGTGGAGCCTAAAAGCTGGAGACCGGAACGTGGAACTGACCCCATGCCCAGAGCCTTGAGCCCGGAGCCTTGAGAGGGAGCCCGAAGCCTGGAACTGACACTGAGCCTGGAGCCTTAAGGATGGAGCCTGGAGCCTTGAACTGACCCCGAGCATGGAGCCTGGAGCCTGGATCCCAGAGCTTGAAGAATGGATCCTGGAGAGAGGAGCCTGGAGCCTGGAGCATGGATCCTGGAGTCTGGATTCTTGAGCCCTGACTCCGGAGCATGGAGCCCGGAGCCTGGAACTGACCCCGAGCCTGGAGCCTGGAGCCTGGAGTCTGGAGCCTGGAGCCTGTAGCCTGTACCCTGTAGCCTAGAGCCTTGAGCCTGGAGCCTGAAGCCTGAAGCCTGGAGCCTGGATCCCGTAGCCTAGAGCCCGGGGACTTTTGCCTGGAACTGACCCCGTGCCTTGAGCTTGGAGCCTTGATCCTGGAGCATGGAACTTACTCTGAGGCTGGAGCCTTGAGCCTGGAGACTTCAGCCTTTAGCCTTTAGCCTTGAGCCTGGAACGCATAGCATCGAACCTGGACTATGGAGCCTGTAGCCTGGACCTGACCTCGAGCCCGAAAAGTGGAGCCTTAAACCTGGAGACCAGATCTTGGAACTGACCCCATGCCAAGAGCCTGGATCCCAGAGCCTGGAACCTTGAAGGGGGAGCACGGAGCCTGGAACTGACACTGAGCCCGGAGCCTTGAGCCCAGAGCCTGAAGCATGGATTCTGGATCCTGGAAGTGACCCCGACCCTGGAGCCTAAAGCCTGGAGCGCAGATCATGAAGCATGGAGCCTTGAGCGTGGAGTCTAGAGCCTGGTGACTGGAGCCATGAACTGACCCTGAGCCTTGAGCCTGAAGTCTTGAGCCTGGAGAATGGAACTGACCCCGAGGCTGGAGCCTGGAGACCGGAGCCTTGAGCCCAGAGCCTGGAACTGACCCAGAGCCTGAAGCCTGGAGCCTTAAGTCGGGTACCCACAGAATGGAACTGCCCCAAAGCTCAAAGCCTGGAGCCCGGAGCCTTGACCGCGGACCCGTGAGCCTTGAGCAGGGAGCCCGGAATCTGAAGTCTGGAGAAAGGAGGCTTGAGCCCTGAGCCCGGAGCCTGGAACTTAATCCTAGCCCGGATTCTTGAAACCAGGTAATGGAGCGCAGAGCCTGGATCCCGGAGCCTGGAATCTGGAGCCTGGAGTCTGGAGCCTGGAGCCTGGAGCCTGGAGCCTGGAGCATTGAGCCCTTAATTGACCCTAGGCCCGGAGCATGGAGCCTGGAGTTTGGAGCCTGGAGCATTGAGCCCTTAATTGACCCAAATCCCGGAGCATGGAGAATGGAGCCTGGAGCTTGGAACCTGGAGCATGGAACCTGGAGCCCAAAGCCTGGAACTGACACTGAGCCTGGAGCCTGGAACCCAGAGCCCACAGAATGGAAATTACCCTGAGCAAGGAACCTGGAGCCTTGACCTGGTGTTTGGGGCACGGAGCCTGGAGCCTGGAGCCCGATAAGCGGTTCCTGAAACTGACACCGAGCCTAGAGGCTTAAGCCTGGAGCCCGGAGCATGGAACTGACCCCAAGCCCGGAGCCCTGTGCCTGGAACCAGGAGCCTGGATCCTTTAGCCTGGAGCCTGAAACTGATACCGAGCCTGGAGTCTGGCCTCTAGCACGGAGCCTGCAACTGACATAGACCCTGGAGCCTGGCGCCTTCAGCCTGGAGCTTGTAGCCTTTAGCCTGGAGCCTGGAACTGAGCCTAGTGCACGGAATCTAGAGCCCAGACCTTAAAGACTGGAGCCCGGAACCCAGGTACGCGAAGTGACCCCAAGCCCGGAGAAAAGAACCCGGAGCCTTGAACTGACCATGAACATTGAGCCTTGATCCCTGAGCCTGGAACCTGAACCCTTGAACTTACCCCAAGCCTGGAGCCCGTAGCACGGAGCCCTGAACATGGAGCGTGGAGCGCGGAGCCTAGAACTGACCACGAGCAAAGAACCTTGAGCTCTGAACCTGGGTTCTGGAGCCGTGAGCTTTTAGCCTGGAGCTTTGAGCCTGGAACTGACCTTAAGTCCGGACCTTTGAGCCCGGAGCCAAGAAATGACAACGAGTACAGAACCTTGAGCTCGGAGCCTGGGGCCCGGAGCATGGAGCCGTGAGCATGGAGCCATGAGCCTGGAGCCGGGAGCCCAAAGCCTTGCACTGAGCCGGATTCAAGAGCCTGGAGTCTTGAGCCCGGGGCCTGGAAATTACCCTCTGCCTTGAGCCTTGAGCCCGGAGCCTGGAACTGACCCCAAGCCCAAAACCTTGAGCCAGGACCCTGCAGCCTGGAGACTGGAACTGACCCCGAACCCGGAGCCTGGAGCCTTGAGCTCGGAGCATTGAGCCGTGGGCATGGAGCCGTGAGCCTTGAGCCTGGAGTCCAGAGCCTGGAACTGACCTCGAGGGCAGAGCCTAGAACCTGGATTCTGGAGCCCGGAGTGTGGAAATGACCCCGTTCTATGAGCCTGGAGCCAGGGGCGTGGATCCCCGAGCATGGAACTTAGCCCGAGCCCAAAGCCTGGAGCCTGAAGCCCGAAGGCCAGAGCATGGAATACACCCGGAACCCGAAACCTGGGTCCTGGAGACCGGAGTCTGGAACTGATCTTGAGCCCAGACACTGGAGCTTTGAGCCTGGAGCTTTAAGCCTGGAGCCTTGAACCTGGAGCCGAGAGCCTGGAAGAAGACCCCAAGCCCAAAGCCTGGAGCCTGGAGCCTGGAAAAAAACCCCGTGCCTGGAGCCTGGAGCCCTGGGTGTGGAGCCAGAAGCCTGTCGCCTGAGAGGCGGGAGACCGGAACTTGGAACTGACTCCATGCCCGGAGCCAGGAGCCTTGAGCCTGGAGCCTGGAGCCTGGAGTTTGGAGCCTGGAGCCTGGAGCCTGGAGTCCGGAGCCTGAGGCCCCGAACTCGGAGCCTGGAGCCTGGAGCCTGGAGCCTGGAGCCTGGAGCCTGGAGCCTGGAGCCTTGAACTGAACCGGAGACTGGAGACTGGAGCATGGAACTGACCCCGAATCCGGAGCCCGGATACTGGATCGATGAGCCTGGAGCCTGGAACCTGGAACCTGGAGCCCAGAGCCTGGAACTGACGCCAAACCCGCACCCTGGAGCCTAGAGCCCGGAGCCTCGAACTGATAATGAGCCAGGAGCCTGGAGAATGGAGACTTGAACTTACCCCGAATCATAATCCTGGAGCCTTGAGCCTGGAGGCCGGAGCTTGGAACTGATCACAAGCCCATGGCCTTGAGCGCGGAGTCTGGAGCTTGGAGCCTGGAACCTGGAGCCTGGAGCCTGGAGCCTGGAGTCTGGAGCCTGGAAGAAGACCCTGAGCCAAAAGCCATTTGCCCTGAGCCCGGAGCCCGGAGCTGACCCTTAGCCCAGAGCCTGGATCCTTGATTGCGGAGCCTTGACCCCGGAGCTTCGAGCTTGGAACATACCCCGACCCATGAACCTGGGGCATGGAACCAGGAGTCTGGAACAGATCCCGAACCCGGAGCCATGAGCTTTGAGACGGAAGCTTTAAGCCGGGAGCAAGGAGCCCGGAGACTGGACATAACCCCGGTCCCAGAGTCTTTAGCCCAGGGCGTGGCATCCGGAGCCTTGATCTTACCCCAAACCCGATGCCTGGAGCCTTATTCCTGGATCCCAGAACTTTGAACCTACCCCATGCCTGGAGCCTGGAGCCTGGAACATGGAGCCTGGAGCATGTAGTCATGAGCCTGGAACTTGAAGCTTTGAGCATGGAGCCCTGAGCCTGGAGCCCGACGCCTGGAACTGACACTGAGCCCAGAGCCCTGAGCCCAGAACCAGGAGCTTGGAGCACGGAGCCTAGAACTGACCACACGTCCGGACCTTGGAGACCGGAGCATTGAAAAGACCTTGTGCCTTGATCCTGGAGCCCGGAGCCTTGAGTGCGGAACCTAGACGTAGGAGGCTGGTACCCAGAGCCTGGAACTGACACCGAGCATTGAGTACGGAGCATGGAGTACGAAGCCTGGAACTGGCCCTGAGACTGAAACCTGGAGCCCAGAGCCTGGAACAAACCCTGAGCCTGGAGCCTGAAGCCTTGAGCTCGAAGCCCTGAGCCCGGAGCCAGGAGCAAGGAGCAAGGAGCCCGGAGCTTGGAGCATTGAGCCAGGAGCCCGGAGCTTGCAGCATGGAGCCTGGAGCCCGGCGCCCTGAGCGTGGAGCACGGAGTCTTGAATCCCGAGCCTGAAGCCCAGTGCCCAGAGCTGAACTGACCCCGAGCCCAGAGCTTTGAGCCTTGAGCCTTAAGCCCGGAGCATGGAAATGAACCCGACCCTGGAGCCTAGAGCCTGGAGTCTGGAGCCTTGAGCCCGGAGCCTTGAACTGACCCCAATCCTTGAGTCTGGAGCCTTTTGCCTGGAGCTCATTGCCTGGAAAAGACCAAAAGCTGGGAGCCCGGAGCCCGGAGCCTGGAGCCCGAAGCTTGGAACTGACCCCGAGCCCGGAGATAGGAACGTGGAGCCGGGAGCGTGGAGCCTGGAGCCCGGAGCCCGGAGCCTGGAGCCCGGAGCCCGGAGCCCTGAGCCCGGAGCCCGGAGACCGGAGTCCGGAGTCCAGAGTCCAGAGCCCGTAGCCCCGAGCCTGGAACTGAACCCGAGCCTGTAGTCGGGAGCCGTTAACCTGGAGAACGGAGCCTACCGCTTACAAATAACCTGGTGCCTTGAGTCTGGAGGGCGGAGCCTGGAGCGCGGAGCTTAGAGACACGGGCTTAAGGACTGGAGCTCAGAGCCCAGATCCTCAAACTGACCCCGTGCCAGGAGCCCGGAGCATGGAGCCGTGAGAGTAGAGCCGTGAGCATGGAGATTTGAGCCTAGAGTCCGGAGCCTGGAGCCTTGAGCACGGAGAAAGGAGCGTGGAGCTAAGAGCCTATCCTGGAGCCTTGAGCCTGGACCCTGGAACTGACCCCGAGCATGGAACCTTGAGCCCGGACCCTGGAGCCTGTAGACTGGATCTGATCCGAAGCCTGGAGCCTGGAGCTTGGAACATTGAGCCGTGAGCAGTGAGCCTGGACCCTGGAGCCTTGAGTCTGGAGCCTGGAACCTGGATTCTGCAGCCCGGAGCGTGGAAATGACCCCATTTTCACAACCTGGAGGCCAGGGTTGAAACCCCGGCATGGAACTTACCCTGAGCCCGAAGCCTGGAGCCTGGAGCCCGGAGCCCAAAGGCCAGAACATGGAATAAACCCCAAAAAGGAAACCTGGGTCCTGGAGACCGGAGTCGGGAACTGATCGCGAGCCCAGAGCCTGGAACAGTGAGCCTGGAGCAGAGAGCCTTTAACCATGAGCCTGGAGCCTAGAGCCTGGATGAAGACCCAGAGCCCAAAGCCTGGAGCCCGGAGCCTTGGAGCCTGGAGAATGGAAATGACCCTCAGCAAGGAACCTGGAGCCTTGACCTTAAGTTTGGGTCATGGAACCTAAAGCCTGGAGCCCGATGCGCAGTGCCTGAAACTGACCCCGAGCCAAGAGGCTGGAGCTTTGAGCCCGGAGCATGGAAGAGACACCTGGATCCTTTAGCCCGGAGCCTGGAACTGATCCAAAGCATAGAGTCTTGAGCCGGTAGCCTGGAGCACAGAGTCTGCAACTGACCAAGACCCTGGAGCCTGGAGCTTGAGCCTTGAGCCTGGAGCTTGGAGCCGTGATCCTGGAGCCTTCAGCCTTGAGCCGTGAGCCCGGAGCCTGGAGCCTAGTGCACAGAATCTAGAGCCCAGACCTTAAAGACTGGAGCCCAGAACCAAGATACTCAGAGTGACCCCGAGCCCGGAGGAAAGAACCCGGAGCCTTGAACTGACCATGAACATTGATCCTTGATCCCTGATCCTGGAGCCAGAACCCTGGAACTTACCCTAAGCCTGGAGCCCGTAGCATGGAGCCGTGAGCTTGGAGCCTGGCGAATAGAGCCTGGAAATGACTTTAAGTCCAGTCCTTGGAGCCCGGAGCAAAGAAATGACCCCGAGCCCGGAGCCCTGAACATGGAGCGTGGAGCGTGGAGCCTGGAGCCTGGAACTGACCCCGAGCACAGAACCTTGAGCTCGGAACCTGGGCTCTGGCTCATGGATCCGTGAGATTGGAGCCGTGACCCTGGAGCTGTGAGCCCAAAGCCTTGTACTGACCGCGAGTCAAGAGCCTGGAGTCTTGAGCCAGGAGTCTGGAAATGACCCTGTGCCTGGAGCCTGGAGTCTGGAGACTGGAACTGACTCCGAGCACGGAACCTTGAGTCAGGACCCAGAAGCCCGGAGACTGGAACTGACCCCGAGCCTGGAGCCCTGAGCTCGGAGCATTGAGCCGTGAGCATGGAGCTGTGAGCCTTTAGAATGGAGCCTTGAGCCTGGAGCCTGGAGCTCAGAGCATTGAGCCGTGAGAATGGAGCTGTGAGCCTGGAGCCACGAGCCCGGACCCTGGAACTGACTCTGAGTCCGAAGCCTTGATTCTGGAGCCTGGAGCGTGGAAATGACCCCGTTCCCAGAGCCTGGAGCCCAGTGCGTGGAACCCCGAGCATTGACCTCAGCCCGAGCCCGACGCCTGGAGCCTTAATACTGGAGCCTAAAGCCTGAAGACCGGAACTTGGACCTGACCAAATGCCCGGAGCCTTGAGTCTGGAGCCCAAAGGCCAGAGCATGGAATACACCCTGAACCCGAAACCTGGGTCCTGGTGCCCGGAGCCTTGAACTGATCCCGAGCACAGAGCCTGGAGCTTTGAGCCGGGCTCGGGCTCCATTCCAGGGTTTAGGGTTAGGGCTGGGGCCAGGGCCAGTGCCAGGGTTGGGGCTCCGGACTCGGGCTAAGTTCCAGGTTTCAGGTTAGGGCTAAGGCCAGGGTAAGGGTTTGGGCTATGAGCTCGGGCTCAGTTACAGGCTCCAGGCTCAAGGCTCCAGGCTCCGGGCTCTAGATTCCGGGTTCCGGGCTCCGGGCTCTAGATTCCGGGTTCCGGGCTACAGGCTCCACGCTCAAGGCTCCGCGTTCCTTGCTCCTGGCTCGGTGTCAGTTAAAGGCTCCCGGCTCCAGGCTCTAGGCTCTGGGCTCTAGATTCTGGGTTCCGGACTTCGGGCTCTAGATTCCGGGCTCCGGGCTCCGGGCTACAGGCTCCACGCTCAAGTCTCCGCGTTTCTTGCTCCGGGGTCGGTGTCAGTTCAAGGCTCCCGGCTCCAGGCTCCAGGCTCCAGGCTTCATGCTCCAGGCACCAGGCTCCGGGCTCCAGAATCCCAGCTTTTGGTGTTTTCCAGGCTCCGAGCTCCAGGCTAAAGGCTCCAGACACCAGGATTGGGGTCAGTTCAAGGCTCCGGGCTCAAGGCTCCAGACTCCAGGCTCCAGGCTCCGGGCTCCAGACTCCAGGCTACAAGCTCCAGGCTCTTCGCTCCAGGCTATGGGCTCGTGACCAGTTCTAGGCTCCGGCCTCCAGGCTCCAGGACTAGGGTTCGGGGTCAGTTCCAGTCTCCGGGCTCCGTGATCCAGACTTTGGGCTTGGTGTCTTCTTCCAGGCTCCAGGCTCCAGGCTCGTGATCAGTTCGAGGCTCCGGGCACTAGGCTCTAGGGTCTGGGTTTGGCATCAGTTTAAGGCTCCGGGATCAAGGTTCCAGGTTCCAGGTTCCAGGTTCCAGGTTCCATGCTCCAGGCTCATCGATCCAGTATCCGGGCTCCGGATTCGGGGTCAGTTCCACGCTCCAGTCTTCAGGCTCCAGTCTCCGGTTAAGTTCAAGGCTCATGACTCCAGGCTCCAAGTTCCAGACACCAGGCTCAGGTCTCCAGGCGCAAGGCTCAAGGCTCCAGGCTCAATGCTCCTGCCTCAAAGCTCCAAGCTCTGGGCTCAAGATCAGTTCCAGACTCCAGTCTCCAGGACCCAGTTTTCAGGTTCGGGGTTTATTCCATGCTCTGGCCTTCGGGCTCAAGTCTCCAGGCTTCTTGCTCGGGGTAAGTTCCATGCTCGGGGATCCACGCCCCTGGCTCCAGGCTCTGAGAATGGGGTCATTTCCAAACTCCGGGCTCCAGAATCCAGCTTCAAGACTCCGCACTCGGGGTCAGTTCCAGGCTCCGGATTCCAGGCTCCAGGCTCACAGCTCCATGCTCACGGCTCCATGCTCACGGCTCAATGCTCCGAGTTCCAGGCTCCAGGCTCGGAGTCAGTTCCAGTCTACAGGCTGCAGGGTCCTGGCTCAAGGTTTTGTGCTCGGGGTCAGTTCTAGGCTCTGGGCTCAAGGTTCAAGGAAGAGGGTCATTTCCAGGCTCCGGGCTCAAGACTCCAAGGTCCAGGCTGTTGACTCGGGGTCAGTACAAGGCTTTTGGCTCCCGGCTCCAGGCTCTCGGCTCCATGCTCACGGCTCCATGCTCAAGGCTCCATACTCCAGGCCCCAGGCTCAGAGCTCAAGGTTCTGTGCTCGGGGTCAGTTCCAGGCTCCGCGCTCCTCGCTCCATGTTCAGGGCTCTTGGCTCAGAGGTCTGGACTTAAGGTGAGTTCCAGGCTCTATGCTCCAGGCTCCAAGCTCACGGCTCCATGCTACGGGATCCAGGCCTTGGGTAAGTTCCAGGGTTCGGGTTCCAGGCTAATGGATCAAGGCTCAATGTTCATGGTCAGTTCAAGGCTCCGGGTTCTTTTCTCCGGGCTCGGGGTCACTTCGAGTATCTGGGTTCCGGGCTCCAATCTTTAAGGTCTGGACTAAGATTCCACGCACAAGGCTCCAGGCTCCAGGCTCCAGGCTCCAGGCTCCAGGCTCCAGGCTCCAGGCTCCAGGCTCCAGGCTCCAGGCTCCGCGTCGTTAGTTTCTCTGGGATCCAGGCTTTGGGCTCGGAGTATGTTTGTGACTCCAGGCTCCAGGTTTTTGGCTCCATATCTTGGGCACGATTCCAGACGACGGATTCTATGCTCCAAGTTCGTGACTACGCATTCCAGGCTAATGGCACCTGGCTCCAGGCTCAAGGCTCCGGTCTCCAGGCTCCAGCCCCGGGGTCAGTTCCATGCTCCGGGGCTCAAGACTCCAGGCTCCGGGTTCAGGGTCAGTTCATGGCTCCAGTCACCAGACTCTTGACTCCAGGGTCAAGGCTCCGTGCATCATGCTCTTGGCTCCAGGCTATAGGTTCCAGGGTCGGGGTCAGTTCAATGCTCCGGGCTCCATGCTTCAGCCTCTGGGCTCAAGGCTCCGGGCTCAGTGTCAGTTCCAGGCTCCGTGCTTTCCCCTCAAGGCTACAGGCTCCGGGCACCGGGCACCGGGCACCGGGCTCCGGGCTCCGGGCTCCGGGCTCCGGGCTTCGGGCTCCGGTTTCCAGGCTCCGGGCTCCGTGCTCCGGGCTCCAGGCTCTGGGCTCCGGGCTCCAGACTCTTGGCATGGGGTCAGGTCCAAGATCTGGTCTCCAGGTTTTAGGTTCCAGTTTTCGGGCTCGAGATCAGATCCAGGCTAGAGGCTCCATAGTCCAGGTTCACATCTACGCATTACAGGCTCAAGGCTCCCAGCACCACGCTCCAGACTGAAGGCTCCAAGCTCAAGGCTACAGGCTCAGGGTAAGTTCCATGCTCCAGGGTTAAGGCTCCAAGCTCAAGGCTCGGGGTCATTTCCATGCTGAAGTCACCTGGCTCTAGGCTCTTGGATCTGTGCTCTGGGCTCCGGGCTCCTTGCTCCAGGCTCAAGGCGCCATGTTTCAAGGTCTTGGCTCCAGGCTCCCGTATCGGGGTCAGTTCCAGGCTCTGGGCTCCAAGCTCCGGGGTAAGGGCTCCAGACTCAAGACTCCAGGCTCCAGGCTCCATGCTTCAAACTCATGGATCAAGGCTAAAGGCTCAATGCTCTGGGTCAGTTCGAGGCTCATGGCACCATGCTTCAGGCTCCGGGCTTAAGGCTCCTGGCTCAGTGTCAGTTCCTGGCATCGGGCTCCCCGCTCAAGGCTCCAGGTGTCAGGCTCCAGGCTCTGGGCATGGGGTCAGTTCCAAGTTCTGGTCTCCAGGTTTTAGGCTCCAAATTTCAGGCTCGGGGTCAGTTCAAGGCTAATGGCTCCATTTTCCAGGCTTGTTGCTACGCGTTCCAGGCCTAAGGCTCCCGGCACAAAGCTCAAGGCTGAAGGCTCAAAGCTCAAGGCTCCAGGCTCTGGGTAAGTTCCTTGCTCCGGGCTAAAGGTTCCAAGCTCAAGGCTTGGGTTCACTTCCACGCTCTAGGCGCCAGGCTCCATGCTCAAGGCTGCATGGTTCAGGGTCTTTACTTCAGGCTCCAGGCTCCAGGCTCAAGGGTCTAGGCTCTAGGCTGTAGGCTCTAGGCTCTAGGCTCCAGTCTCCACACTCAAGGCTCCGAGCTCAAGGCTCTAGAATCTAGGCTCTAGGCTCCAGGCTCCAGGCTCCGGGCATGGGGTAGGTTCAAAGTTCTGGGATACAGGCTTCAGGCTCCAGGCTTCGGGTTTGGGGTAAGTTCCAGTCTCCGGGTTCCACGTCCTGGGCTCAAGACTCCGGACACGGGTTTATTTCCAGTCTGCTGGCTCCAGACTTTTGGCTTTGGGTCTTCTTCTAGGCTCCACGCTCCTGGCTCAAAACCTCCGGTTCAAAACTTCCGGCTCAAAGCTCATGGCTCCGGGTTCGGGATCAGTTCAAGGTTCCGGGTTCCAGGCCCGAGGTTCCGAGATCGGGGTCAGTTCCAAGCTCGAAGCTCCGGGCTCAAGGCGCCGCAATCAAGGATCCAGGCTCTGGGCTAGGGTCAGATCCAGGCTCCGGGCTCCAGGCTCCGGGCTCCAGGCTCTGGGCTCCGGGCTCCAGGCTTTGGGCTCAGGGTCTTCTTCCAGGCTCCAGGCTCCTACCTCCAGACTCCAGGCTCCAGGTTCCAAGCTCCAAGCTCCAAGCTCCAGGCTATGGGCTCGTGATCAGTTCCAGGCTCCGGCCTCCAGGCTCCAGGATCAGGGTTTTGGGTCAGTTCCAGTCTCCTGGCTCAAGGCTCCATGATCCAGGCATTGGGCTTGGTGTCTCCTTCCAGGCTCCAGGCTCGTTACCAGTTCGAGGCTCTGGGCACTAGGCTCTAGGGTCCTGGTTTAGCATCAGTTCAAGGCTCCGGGCTCCAGGTTTCCAGGTTCCAGGCTCCAGGCTCCAAGCTCATCAATCCAGTATCCGGGCTCCGGATTCTTGGTCAGTTACACGCTCCAGTCTTCAGGCTCCAGTCTCCGGTTCAGTTCAAGGCTCCATACTCCAGGCTCCAAGTTCCAGACTCCAGGCTCAAGTCTCCACGCTCAAGGCGCCAGGCTCCAGGCATGGAGTCAGTTCCAAGTGCCGGTCTCCCGGCTTTCAGGCCCCAGGCTTCTGGTTCGGGGTAAGTTCCATGTTTTGGGTTCCACACCCAGGGCTCCAGGCTCCAGGCACGGGGTTTTTTCCAGGCTCCGGGCTCCAGGCTTTGGGCTCGGGATCTTCTTCCAGAATCTTGGCTGCATGCTCATGGCTCCGGGCTCCAAGCTCCAGGCTCAAGGCTCCAGGCTCTGGGCTAAAAGCTCCAGGCTCTTGGCTCGGGATCACTTCAAGGCTCCGGGCACCATTACCCAGGTTTTGACTTCAGGGTTTGTTCAATGCTCTGACCTGTGGGCTCCAGACTCCAGGCTCCAGGCATTGGGTCAGGTCCAAGTTCCGGTCTCTAGGCTTAAGGCTCCAGGCTTCGGGCTCGGGCTAAGTTCCATGCTCTGGCTTCCATGCCCTGAGCTCCAGGCTCTGGGACCGGGTCATTTCCACGCTTCGGGCTCAAGAATCCAGGCTCCGAACTCGGAGTCAGTTCCAGGCTCCGGGCTCGTGGCTCCAGGCTCACAGCTCCATGCTCACGGCTCAATGCTCCGAGCTCCAGGCTCAAGGCTTTGGGTTAGTTCCAGGGTTCCAGGGCTCTGTGCTCAAGGCTCTGGGATTAGGATCAGTTTTTTGCTACGGGCTCCAGTTTGCTGGCTCCAGGCTCCGTGCTCTAGGCTCATGGCTCAACGCTCAAGGCTCCAGGCTCACGGCTCCAAGCTCCAGGCTCAAGGCTCCAGGCTCCAGGCTCCAGGGTCTTGGTCAGTTACAGACTATATGCTAAAGGCTACCGGCTCAAGACTCTAGGCTCGGGATCAGTTCCAGCCTCCGGCCTAAAGGATCCAGGCTCCGCACTCCAGGCTCCTTGTTCCAAGCAAAGGGCTCCGGGCTTTGTGTCTGTTCCATTCTCCGGGCTCCAAGCTCCAGCCTCTAGGCTCGGGGTCAGTTTCAGGTACTGCGCATCGGGCTCCAGGCTCCAGGCTCCAGGCTCCTTCCTAAGGGATCAAGGCTTTGGGCTCGGAGTATGTTCGTGGCTCCGGGCTCAATTCGGGTCAATTTTTTTGTTCCAGGCTCCAGTTTGCAGGCTCCAGGCTCCGGGCTCCAAGCTCAAGGCTCACGGCTCCAAGCTCAAGGCTCCAGGGTCTTAGTCAGTTACAGACTATATGCTAAAGGCTACCGGCTCAAGACTCTAGGCTCGGGATCAGTTCCAGCCTCCGGCCTAAAGGATCCAGGCTCCGCACTCCAGGCTCCTTGTTCCAAGCAAAGGACTCCGGGCTTTGTGTCTGTTCCATTCTCCGGGCTCCAAGCTCCAGCCTCTAGGCTCGGGGTCAGTTTCAGGTACTGCGCATCGGGCTCCAGGCTCCAGGCTCCAGGCTCCTTCCTAAGGGATCAAGGCTTTGGGCTCAGAGTATGTTCGTGGCTCCGGGCTCAAAGTTTTAGGCTCCTTATTTCGGGCTCAGTTCAAGGCTACAGGCTTTATGCTCCAGGCTCTATGCTCCAGGCTCGTGACTACGCGTTCCAGGCTACAGGCACCGTGCTCCAGGCTCAAGGCTCCGGGCTCCAGGCTCCAGCCTCGGGGTCAGTTCCATGCTCCGGGCTCAAGACTCAAGGCTCAAGGCTCAAAGCTCTGGGTCAGTTCATGGCTCCAGTCACCAGGTTCTAGACTCCAGGCTCAAGGCTCCATACTTCAAGCTCTGAGCTCTAGGCTATAGGCTCCAGGGTCGGTGTCAGTTCCAGGCTCCGGGATCCCGCTCAAGGCTCAAGGCTCCGGGCTCCAGGCTCTGGGCATGGGGTCAGTTCAAAGTTCCGGTTTCCAGCTTTCAGGCTCCACATTTCAGGCTCGGGGTTATTTTCCAGGCTAATGGCTCAAATTTCCAGTTGCGTTGCTACGCGTACCAGGCTCCAGGCTACTGGCACCATTCTGAAGGCTCAAAGCTCAAGGCTGCAGGCTCGGGGTAAGTTCCTTGCTCGGGGCTCAAGCCTCCAAGCTCAAGGCATGGGGTCAGTTCCACGCTCTAGGCTCCAGGCTCCAGGCTCCATTCTCAAGTCTGCATGGTTCAAGCTCTCTGCTCCGGGCTCGGGGTCAGTTCCAGGCTCAAGGCTCCGCTCTCCAGGCTTCGCTCTCCAGGCTCCGGGTTGCAGGCTATAGGCTCTTGGCTCTGTGTTGCGGGCTTAAGGCTTAAGGCTCCAAGCTCCAGGCTCCAGGCTCAAGGCTCCGGGCAAAGGGATAGGTTCCAAGTTCCGGTCTCCCAGCTTCAGGCTCCAGGCTTCTGGCTTGGGGTAAGTTCAATGCTTGGGATTTCACGCCCAGGGCTCCAGGTTCCCGGAACGAGGTTTTTTCCAGGCTCCGGACTCCTGGCTTTGTGCTTGGGGTCTTCTTCCAGGCTCTAGGCTCCATGCTCATGTCTCCAGGCTCCAAGCTCCAGGCTCAAGGCTCCAGGCTCTGGGCTAAAAGCTCCAGGCTCTGGGCTCGGGATCAGTTCAAGGCTCCGGGCAGCAGGACCCAGGTTTTTAATTCAGGGTGTGTTCAATGCTGTGGCCTGTGGGCTCCAGACTCTAGGCTCCGGGCATTGGGTCAGGTCCAAGTTCCGGTCTGTACGCTTAAGGCTCCAGGCTTCAGGCTCGGGCTTAGTTCCATGCTCGGGGTTTCATGCCTTGTGCTCCAGGCTCTAGGACGAGGTCATTTCCACGCTTCGGGCTCAAGAATTCAGGCTCTGAATTCGGAGTCAGTTCCAGGCTCCGGGATCGTGGCTCCAGGCTCAAGGCTCCAGGCTTGGAGTAAGTTCCAGGGTTCCAGGGCTCTGGGCTAAAGGCTGTGGGATCAGGGTCAATTTTTTTGTTCCAGGCTCCAGTTTGCAGGCTCCAGGCTCCGGGCTCCAAGCTCAAGGCTCACGGCTCCAAGCTCAAGGCTCCAGGGTCTTAGTCAGTTGCAGACTCCTTGCTCCAGGCTATCGGCTAAAGACTCTAGGCTCGGGATCAGTTCCAGCCTCCGGCCTAAAGGATCCAGGCTCCGCACTCCTGGTTCCTGGTTCCAGGCACAGGGCTCTGGTTTTGGTTTCTGTTCCATGCTCTGGGCTCCAAGCTCCAGCCTCTAGGCTCGGGGTCAGTTTCAGGCACTGCGCATCGGGCTCTGGGCTCCAGGCTCCATGACCCAAACTTAAGGTCAAGGCTCCGGGTTCCTTGCTGGGGGTTATTTCCAGGCTCCAGGCTCCTTCCTAAGGGATCAAGGCTTTGGGCTCGGAGTAAGTTCATGGCTCCGGGCTCAAAGTTTTAGGCTCCTTATTTCGGGCTCAGTTCAAGGCTACAGGCTCTATGCTCCAGGCTTGTGACTACGCGTTCCAGGCTACAGGCACCTTGCTCCAGGCTCAAGGCTCCTTGCTCCAGGCTCCAGCCTCGGGGTCAGTTCCATGCTCCGGGCTCAAGACTCAAGGCTCAAGGCTCTGGGTCAGTTCATGGCTCCAGTCACCAGGCTCTAGGCTCCAGGCTCAAGGCTCCATACTTCAAGCTCTGAGCACTAGGCTATAGGCTCCAGGGTCGGTTTCAGTTCCAGGCTCCATGCTTCAGGCTCTGGGCTCAAGGCTCTGGGCTCAGTGTCAGTTCCAGGCTCCGTGCTCCCCCCTCAAGGCTCCAGGCTCCAGACTCCAGGCTCAAGGCTGGAGGCTTCTTGCTCGGGGTAAGTTCCATGCTTGGGGTTTAACGCCCAGGGCTCCCGGCTACTGGTTTTGAGCTTGGGGTCTTCATCCAGGCTCTTGGCTCCATGCTCATTGCTCCAGGCTCCAAGCTCCAGGCTCAAGGCTCCAGGCTCCAGGTTCAAAGCTCTAGGCTCAAAGCTCCAGGCTCTGTGCTCGGGATCAGTTCAAGGCTCCGGGCACCAGGACCCAGGTTTCGGGTTCAGGGTGTATTCCATGCTCTGGTCTTTGGGCTCCAGACTCTTCGCTCCGGGCATTGGGTCAGGTCCAAGTTCCGGTCTCCAGGCTTAAGGCTCCAGGCTTAAGGACCCTGGCGTCGGGCTCGTGCTGAGTTCCATGCTCGGGGTTCCACGCCCTGGGCTCAAGACTCTGGGAACGGGGTCATTTCCACACTCCAGGCTCCAGAATAAAGGCTTCGTACTTGGAGTCAGTTCCAGGTTCCGGGCTCGTGGCTCCAGGCTCACACTTCCATGCTCACGGCTCAATGCTCCGAGCTCCAGGCTCCAGTCTCCAGGCTCACAGCTCCATGCTCACGGCTCAATGCTTCGAGCTCAGGGCTCCAGGCTTCAGGCTCCAGGCTCCAGGCTCCAGGCTCGGGGTCAGTTCCAGTCTCTGGGCTTCTGGGTCCTGACTCAAGGTTCCGTGCTCGGAGTCAGTTCCAGTCTCCGGACTCCAGGCTCCAGGCTCCAGGCTCCAGGCTCCAGGCTCCAGGCTCCAGGCTCCAGGCTCCAGGCTCAAGGCTCCAGGCACAGGGTCATTTCCAGACTCCTGGCTCAAAACTCCAGGCACCAGGCTCTTGTCTCGGGGTCAGTTCAAGGCTTTGGGCACACGGCTCCATGCTCACGAATCCATGCGCCGGACCTCAGGTTCCGAGCTCAAGGTTCTTTGCTCGGGGTCAGTTCAAGGCTCCACGCTCCACGCTCCACGCTCCACGCTCCATGTTCAGGGCTCCGGGCTCGGGGTCTTTTCTTTGCTCCGGGGTCCAAGGTCCGTACATAAGGTCAGTTCAAGGCTCTATGCGCCAGGCTCCAAGCTCACGGCTCCATGCTACGGGCTCCAGGCTTTGGGTAAGTTCCAGGATTCAGGCTCCTACCTCAGGGATCAAGGATCAATGTTCATGGTCAGTTCAAGGCTCCGGGTTCTTTCCTCCAGACTCGTTGTTACTTCGAGTATCTTGGTTCTTGGTTCCAGTCTTTAAGGTCTGGGCTCTAGATTCCGTGCACAAGGCTCCAGGTTCCAGGCTCACGGCTCAAGGCTCCAGGCTCAGGGCTCCAAGCTCCAGGATCAAGGCTCCAGGTTCCAGGGTCTTGGTCAGTTGCAGACTCTGTGCTCCATGCTACCGGCTTAAGACTCTAGGCTCAGGATCAGTTCCAGGTTCCGGGCTAAAGGATCCAGGCTCCGCACTCCAGGCTCCTGGTCCAAGGCAAAGGGCTCCGGGCTTGGTGTCTGTTCTATGCTCCGGGCTCAAAGCTCCAGCCTCTAGGCTCAGGGACAGTTTCAGGCACTGCGCATCGGGCTCCAGGCTCCAGGCTCCATGACCCAAACTTAAGGTCAAGGCTCCAGGTTCCTTGCTGGGGGTAATTTCCAGGCTCTAGGCTCCAGGCTCCAGGCTCCTTCCTAAGGGATCAAGGCTTTGGGCTCGGAGTATGTTCGTGGCTCCGGGCTCAAAGTTTTAGGCTCCTTATTTCGGGCTCAGTTCAAGGCTAAAGTCTCTATGCTCCAGTCTCTATGCTCCAGGCTCATGACTACGCGTTCCAGGCTACAGGCACCTGGCTCCAGGCTGAAGCCTCCGGGCTCCAGGCTCCAGCCTCGGGGTCAGTTCCATGCTCCGGGCTCAAGATTCAAGGCTCAAGGCTCTGGGTCAGTTCATGGCTCCAGTCACCAGGTTCTAGACTCCAGGCTCAAGGCTCCATACTTCAAGCTCTGAGCTCTAGGCTATAGGCTCCAGGGTCGGTTTCAGTTCCAGGCTACATGCTTCAGGCTTCATGCTCAAGGCTCTGGGCTCAGTGTCAGTTCAAGGTTCTGTGCTTCCCCCTCAAGGCTTCAGGCTCCAGACTCCAGGCTCAAGGGTCTAGGCTTCTTTCTCAGGGTAAGTTCCATGCTTGGGGTTTCACGCCTAGGGCTCCAGGCTCCTGGCTTTTGGCTTTGGGTCTTCTACCAGGCTCTTTGCTCCATGCACATGGCTCAAGGCTCCAAGTTCAAGGCTCAAGGCTCCAGGCTCCAGGTTCAAAGCTCCAGGCTCAAACCTCCAGGCTCTGGGCTCGGGATCATTTCAAGGCTCCGGGCACCAGGACCCAGGTTTCGGGTTCCATGCCCTGGCCTGAGGGCTCCAGACTCCAGGCTCCGGGCATTGGGTCAGGTCAAAGTTCCGGTCTCCAGGCTTAAGGCTCCAGGCTTCGGGCTCGGGCTACGTTCCGAGCCTGGAGCCCACACCCTTGGCTCCAGGCTCTGGGATCGGGGTCATTTCCACACTCAGGGCTCCAGAATCAAGGCTTTGGACTCGGAGTCAGTTCCAGGCTCCGGGCTCCAGGCTCCTGGCTCCAGTGTTCAGACTCAGATCTCCATACTCACGGCTCAATGCTCCGAGCTCCAAGCTCCAGGCTCCAGGCTCCAGGCTCCAGGCTCCAGGCTCCAGGCTCGGGGTCAGTTCCAGTCTCCGGGCTTCGGGGTCCTGACTCAAGGTTCCGTGCTCGGAGTCAGTTCCAGTCTCCGGACTCCAAGCTCCAGGAAGAGGGTCATTTCCAGGCTCCTGGCTCAAGACTCCAGGCTCACGGCTCTTGACTCGGGGTCAGTACAAGGCTTTGGGCTCACAGCTCCAGGGTCATGGCTCTTGACTCAGGGTCAGTACAATGCTTTGGGCTCACAGCTCCAGGGTCACGGCTCCATGCTCACGGATCCATGCTCCGGACTCCAGGTTCCGAGCTCAAGGTTCTGTGCTCGGGGTCAGTTCCAGGCTCCACACTCCATGTTCAGGGTTCTGGGCTTGGGGTCATTACTTGGCTCCGGGCTCCAAGGTCAGGTCCAGGCTCTATGCTCAAGGCTCCAAGCTCACGGCTCCATGCTACGGGCTCCAGGCTTGGGGTAAGTTCCAGGGTTCGGGTTTAAGGCTCAGGGATCAAGGATAAATGTTCATAGTCAGTTCAAGGCTCCGGGTTCTTTCCTCCGGGCTCGGGGTCACTTCGAGTATCTTGGTTCTGGGCTACAGTCTTTAAGGTCTGGGCTCTAGATTCCGTGCACTAGGCTCCAGGCTCCAGGCTCCAGGCTCCAGGCTCCAGGCTCCAGGCTCACGGCTCAAGGCTCCAGGCTCACGGCTCCATGCTCCAGGTTCAAATCTCCAGGTTCCAGGGTCTTTGTCAGTTGCAGATTTTGTGCTCAAGGCTACCGGCTCAAGACTCAAGGCTCTTGATCAGTTCCAGGCTCCGGGCTAAAGGATCCAGGCTCAGGGCTCCGGGCTTTGTGTCTTTTCCATGCTGCGGGCTCAAAGCTCCAACCTCTAGGCTCGGGGTCAGTTTCAGGCACTGCACATCGGGCACCAGGCTCCAGGTTCCAGGTTCCATGACCCAAACTTAAGGTCAAGGCTCCAGGATCCTTGCTGAGTGTCATTTCCAGGCTCCAGGCTCTGGGATCCAGGCTTTGGGCTCTGGGTCTTCTTCCAGGCTCCAGACTCCAGGCTCCAGGCTCATGGCTAAAGGCTCCCGGTTCCCGGCTCTGGGCTCGCGATCAGTTCCCGATTCCGATCTCCAGGACCCAGGTTTCCGGTTTGGGGTTTATTCCATGCTCTGGCTTTTGGGCTCCGGGCTCCAGGCTTCGGGCTCAGGGTAAGTTCAATGCCGGGGTTTCAACCCTGGCCTCCAGGTTCTGAAAACGGGGTCATTTCCACGCTCTGGGCTGCAGAATCCAGGTTCTAGGCTCCAGACTCCAGGCTCCAGGCTCCAGGCTCCAGGCTCCAGGCTCCAGGCACGGGATCAGATCCAGTCTACGGGCTCCAGGGTCCGGGCTCAAGGTTCCGTGCTCGGGGTCAGTTCCAGGCTCCAGGCTCAAGGCTCCAGGAACGGGCTCTAGGCTCCACGCTCCTTGCTCAACGCTCCAGGCTCCAGGCTTCAGGCACGGGGTCATTTCCAGTCTCCGGACTCCAAGGCTCAAATCTCCATGCTCACGGCTCTACGCTCACGGCTCCATGCTCCGGGCTCCAGGCACGGGGTCACTTTGAGGATCTGGGCTCAGAGCTCCAGTCCTTAAGCCCGTGTCTGTATGCTCCGCGCTCCAGGCTCCGCCCTCCAGACTCAAGGCTCCAGGTTATTTGTAGGTGGAAGGCTTCGTTCTTCAGGTTAACGGCTCCAGACTACGGTCTCGGGTTCAGTTCCAGGCTCGGTGCTACGGCCTCCGGCCTCCAACCTTCGGGTTCCGGGCTCCAGCCTCCGGGTTCCATGTTTGGGGACATTTCCAGGCTACGGGCTCTGGTCTCGTGTTCAGTTCCAGGCTCAAGGCTCCGGGATCCTAGCGCTGGGTTACAGGCTACAGGCTCACCACAATGTACAGACCTCTCGGTTTTCCTTGTTTTCTGAGTAGAAGAGGCAAAAATGTCATTTTTGAGCATTTAAGACGATAAGAAGCTGTTTTTGTCACTTTAAGAAAAGAATGTTTTAGTCTCACGGAAAATTTTATGAACTGGTAAGTCTATGACAAAACAGCCATAAACCACTTATTTCTGCCTTTTTTTTTTAGTGTTTTCATGCTTTTCTGCGTAGAAGAGGCAGAATGTCATTTTTGAGCGTTTCAGACGATAAGAAGCTGTTTTGGTCACTTTGAGACAAGGATATTTTTTTCTCAAGCAAAACGTCATGAACTGATAAGACGTATACAAAACAGCCATAAAACACTTATTTCTGACTTGTTTTTAGTGTTTTCATGCTTTTCTGAGTAGAAGAGGCAAAAATGTCATTTTTGAGCGTTTAAGACGGTAAGAAGCTGTTTTTGTCACTTTAAGAAAAGAATGTTTTAGTCTCACGGAAAATTTTATGAACTGGTAAGTCTATGACAAAACAGCCATAAACCACTTATTTCTTCCTTTATTTTAGTGTTTTCATGCTTTTCTGCGTAGAAGAGGCAGAATGTCATTTTTGAGCGTTTCAGACGATAAGAAGCTGTTTTGGTCACTTTGAGACAAGGATATTTTTTTCTCAAGCAAAACGTCATGAACTGATAAGACGTATACAAAACAGCCATAAAACACTTATTTCTGACTTGTTTTTAGTGTTTTCATGCTTTTCTGAGTAGATGAGGATAAAATATCATTTTTGAGCGTTTCAGACGATAAGAAGCTGTTTTGGTCACTTTGAGACAAGGATTTTTTTTTCTCAAGCAAAACGTCATGAACTGATAAGACGTATACAAAACAGCAATAAAACACTTATTTCTGACTTGTTTTAGTGTTTTCATGCTTTTCTGAGTAGAAGAGGAAAAAATGTCATTTTTGAGCGTTTCAGACGATAAGAAGCTGTTTTGGTCACTTTCAGACAAAGATGTTTTTTTTTTTTTTTTCAAGCAGAACTTCATGATTTGAGAAGACTTTTAAGGAAAAGCCATAAAACACTTATTTCTGACTTATTTTCAGTGTTTTCATGCTTTTCTGCGTAGAAGAGGCAAAATGTCATTTTTGAGTTTTTCAGACGATAAGAAGCTGTTTTGGTCACTTTGTGACAAGGATGTTTTTTTTAGCTTAACTTCATGATTTGAAATTACTTTAAAAAAAAAAAAAAAAAGCCATAAAACACTTATTTCTGACTTGTTTTTAGTGTTTTCATGCTTTTTTGAGTAGAAGAGGCAAAAATGTCATTTTTGAGCGTTTCAGACGATAAGAAGCTGTTTTGGTCACTTTGAGAAAAAGTGTTTTTTTTCTGAATCAAAATGTAATGAACTGATAAGACTTTGACAAAAAAGCCATGAAACACTTATTTCTGACTTGCTTTTAGTGTTTTCATGCTTTTTTGTCTATATGGGTAAAAATGTCATTTTATGGCGTTTCACGCAAGCAGAAGCTGATTTGGTCACTTTTGAGAAAAGGATGTTTTGTCTCAAGCAGAACGTAAAGCTTAGTTCTAGCATTTCTCAAACCGCACCGTGGAGATGGAATGTTGACTTAAATTGCAACCACACTCTAGTGGAAAAACTCTGTCCGTGGTCCTGAATTCTTTGTCTTTCTCTTGTTCTCTCTCTCCCTCTTCCCTCCAACCCCCGTTGCACACTGGCGTGCATGGACGAGGAAGAGCACTGGGAAATGTCGCACTGACCGTTGTCAGGGTTAGACCGGGACGGCTGGTGGACGGTGTGGACTCTGTCTTTTTTCCAGTCCGTGTGGGACATTGTTATATTTCCAGAGACAGAACACCGGTCAGCCTAACCCCGTTTTCAAGCTCCGGTTCTTTTCTCATCTGGAACTGGATAACGATAAAACATGAACCGTAACTTTGTTATTTTTTTCCAGAGACAACCCCTTAAAGTCTAACACCTTTTTTTTTTTTTTTTTAACCTCCGGGGCTTCTCCTCAACTTTAGCCGAAAATCTAACCTTGTTCCAGGTCATAATCTTTTCCCCTCTCTCCCCCTCTCTTCTCTCCAGCCCCCTGAGTTGTGGAACTTTTTCAACCCCCCCCCCCCCCCCCCAGTGTGCCCCACATCAGAGCCTCACACTCGAGCTCGAGGAAAAACTCTCGCCCTGGTCCTGGTTCTCCCCTCTACCCCCCCACCCCCACCCCCCCTTTTTAGCCACCTTGACGCTGCACATTTGCATGCGCTGAGGAGGAGGAACGCCGGGAAATGTCGCGCTGACCCGGGTCAGGATTAGGCCGGGACGGCCGGCGGACCGTGTGGACTCTTTCTTTTTTCCAGGCCTGTGTGGGACATTGCTATTTTTCCAGGCCATTGTGGGAATCTGTCATGTTTTTTCAAAGACAGAACGCCGGTTAGCTGATCCCCTTTTTAACCTCCGGTTCTTTTCTCATCTGGAGCTGGATAACGGTAAAACTCGAACCGTATGTGGGACCAGGGCCGGACTGAGACTCATTTTTAGCCCTGGAGTTTCGTACCTCAGACCGGCCAACTTTAGATCACGAACAATTATTATTAAAATCATGGAATTATAACCTTACATGTTAGGTCTACACACTGTTCTGCAAAGCCTTGTAATTCAGTGTATTTTCTAGAATATTTCCAATTCAGCGCAAGTAAAGGTTACTTCACAATGTGGATTTATTTCAACAGTGAGTGCACATCGACATCTCCAACATTATTATTCCTCACAACACAACAATAACAGAATCTATATTTTTGTTCTTATAGGTGTTAATATTTTTCAAAACTTTATAATGTTTGAAATGAAATCAAAGAATTTATATAAAATATTAAATAAAAAAATAATTTTAAAAAATAAGGCTTGCTGCACTTTTTAATAACGCTATCATTTTTGTATCCTTTGCAACAAAAGATTTCCATCACAACTTACCTGCGGTTTTTTCCATCTTTGTTATTGAAAACTTTTGATATAGTGATATTAGGGGTTTGACGAGGATGATAAGAAAAAAAATGTATGTATATCCCATTACTGAGTGTGAGCAAAGTAATCAAAGCTAACAACAGACTCATCTTCATCTGTCTCATTTCTGATTAGTGGTTCAGGGTTCTGCTGCTGAGCTGTTCCTCTGTCATCAGTAGATACTGCTCTCCCTTTCACTCTTCCTTCAGTTTCCTTAGATTCGCCTGCACCTGTATCACAGTAAAAAATAATATCTACAGACATTTTGACTTACTTAACCAATTAAGATATTTACATTGGCAAAATATGCAGGCTTATTTGACATTCCTTTATGCTATTGCCTTTCAATTGCGGGCTTTATGTATTTACTATCTCACGTTTAATGATGAAAAATAAAATAGGTCAGGACTACCGTTTGGGTATAGAAATTGGTTTTACTGCAACTAATCCTTGTTCACACAGTCTGTTCCAACAGCTCACCTTTTCCTTCCATAGTGACAGGAGCAATCCCCTAGCTCTACTTCTGACACTAAATCACATTTTAAAAATGGTCATAATTCTCAGCACAAATCTTCTATTTTGCAAAGCCTTGGTGTCAGTTTCATTCATGTAGTGCTGAATCATCTAGCATCTCAGAGCACCTTTAATACTGAACAGGCCTACACCACACTCTTCATTGTAGTCTATTTATTCTAATAATCTTCAGTCTATGAGAAGTCCTACCGGCCCACTCTGGACTTGTGGGCTCATGGCTGGTGTCTGCTGCTGGATCTGCTTTCTGACTCTGAGGAGCTACAAGACAAAGTTTCCCAGTTATGTGGCGTTGCATCATACTATTATTTAAATTGCATAACGTTATGTTACACGCCAAAATGCCACACAATTCACAATTCATTGACTCGATAATTAACTAGCTTGAAAGGTGGTTTACCCGTTTCATCGTCCTCATTAGTTGTTTCCAACCGGGAGGTCATTTTTGTGAAAAAGATACCGATTTTGTCACATTTGGCTGCGTTTGCTTCCAGAGCTTTCCTTTTTCTAATTCTTTCCTTTTCTGCATCACCCTTGCTCTTTCTATTATCCATGTTTAAAACAGCAAACACAGCTGACCACCGACATAGCCAACAGAGCAGAGATCATATATGCTCCACAGGTACAGTATAGAGCTACTAACAAGAGAGGACATAGGTGCGTCTGCATCTGCTTGCTAGTAGAGGGAGTGGTGGCCCAAGAACAGCGGTTGCAGTTAAAGATAAACCCAGTGCTATGACACCCCCCGCAAAATAAATAAATAAATAAATAAATAAATATATTGAAAGTGAACTCCAGCCCTCGCGGACTAAATATTATACTGGCCCACCGGGAATGATCTCGGTTCTCCCTATTAGCCGGACCGTGTGGGAATTGTGGGACTTGTTGGACTTGTGGGACCGTGTGGGCCTGTGTGGACTTTGTTATGTTTTTTTCCAGACAGAACCCCTGTAAGCCTAACCCCTTTTTGATCTCTGGTGCTTTTCTCACGTGGAGCTTGATAACGGTAAAACTCAAACGTCTGTGTCCATTTTTCAGAACTCTCCTCCTCCTCTCCCTGGTCTGACTCTTTTTTTCTGTCTCTCTCCCACTCTTTCCTCCAGCCACCTTAAAGCTGCACACTGACTTCTGGCATTTTTCAAACCGTCCCGTGGAGACGGAATGCCTCCCCACATTGCAGCCACACAGTGGGGGCTGAACTCTGGTCCTCCTTGCCTGTCTTCGGTGTGACTCGGGCTTCTAAAAACTCATTGCACTTGCTGTATTTATCGTATTTTAAATGTATTGTAATGATATTTTGTTGTTTTTTAATGGTATTTGAATTGTATTTTATTTGTACTGTTTATTTATGCTTACACTGTAAAGAACTTTTTGACTTTGTCTGTGAAAAGTGCTCTATCAATAAAATGTATTGACTCTTTTGCCTACTTACTGTCTGACTCTTTTTTTCCCCCCTCTCTCCCCCTTTCTTCATCAGCCACGTTAAAGCTTCACACTGGGACTAAAAATCACATCCTCTTGCCCGGTTAGGGTTAGGGCTGAGGCCAGGGCCCGGGTTAGGGCACCGGGCTCGGGCTTCGTTCCAGGGTTTAAGGGTTAGGGCTGAGGCCAGGGTCAGGGTTAAGGCTCCAAGCTCGGGCTTAGTTACAGGCTCCAGGCTCAAGGCTCTAGGCTTTTAGGCTCCGGGTTCTGGGCTCCGTGCTCCAGGCTCCATGCTCCAGGCTCCGCTTTCCTTGCTCCGGGCTCGGGGTTAATTCCAAGCTTTGGGCTCAAGTTTCCAGGCTCCAGGCTCCGGGCTCTTGGCTCCGGGCTCCAGGCTCCAGGCTCCAGGCTCCAGGCTCCAGGCTCCAGGCTCCAGGCTCCGGGCTCTGGGGTTCACAGTTCTGGGATCCAGGCTTCAGGCTCCAGGCTTCGGGTTTGGGGTTATTTCCAGGCTCCGGGTTCCACGCCCTGGGCACAAAGCTTCCGGCTTAATGCTAATGGCTCCGGGTTCATGATCAGTTCCAGGCTCAGAGTATCCAGGCCCCAGGTTTCGGGGTCGGGGTCAGTTTCAAGCTTGAAGCTCCGGGCTCAAGGCTCCGCAATCAAGGATTAAGGCTCTGGGCTAAGGGTCAGCTCCAGGCTCCGGGCTCAAGACTCCAGGCTCCAGGCTCTTGACTCGGGGTCAGTAAAATGCTTTGGGCTCCCGGCCCCTAGTCTCACGGCTCCATGCTCCGGGCCCCAGGCTCCGAGCTCAAAGTTCTGTGTTTGGGGTCAGTTCCAGGCTCTGCGCTCCACGGTCTATGTTCAGGGTCTCCGGACTCGGGGTCATTTCTTTGCTCTGGGCTCAACGGTCCGGACTTAAGGTCAGTTCCAGGCTCTATGCTCCAGGCTCAAAGCTCACGGCTCCATGCTACGGGATCCAGGCTTGGGGTAAGTTCAGGGGTTCGGGTTCCAGGCTCAGGGATAAAGGCTCAATGTTCATGGTCAGTTCAAGGCTCCGGGTTCTTTTCTCCGGGCTCGGGGTCACTTCGAGTATCTGGGTTCCGGGCTCCAGTCTTTAAGGTCTGAGCTCTAGATTCCACGCACTGGGCTCAAGGCTCCAGGCTCATGGCTACATGCTCCAGGTTCAAGGCGCAAGGCTCCAGGGTGTTGGTCAGTTACAGGCTCCGTGCTCCAGGCTACCGGCTCCAGACTCCAGGCTCGGTATCAGTTTCAGGCTCCTGGTTCCAGGCACAGGGCTCCAGGCTTGGGGTCAGTTCTATGCTCCGGGCTCCAGGCTCAAGCCTCTAGGCTCGGGGTCAGTTTAAGGCAACGCACATCGGGCTCCAGGCTCCAGGCTCCAGGCTCCGTGCCCCAAACACCAGGTCAAAGCTCCATTTTCCTTGCTCAGGGTAATTTCCAGGCTGTGGGCTCTTGGTTCCAGGCTCCAGGTTCTAGGCTCCATGCTCGATGCTCCGGGCTTGGGGTCAGTTAAGGGCTCAAGGCTCCAGGCTCCAGACTCCAGGCTCAAGGCTCCAGGCTCCAGGCTCCAGGCTCCAGGCTCCGGGATCCAGGCTCTGCGCTCCATTCTCCGGTTTCAGGAATCCGGGCTAGGGTTAAGTTCCAGGCACCGGGCTAAGGGCCCAAGCCTCCTTTCTCCAGGCTTCAGATTCCGGGCTCACTGCTCAAGGCTCATGGCTGCGCGGTCAAGGCTCCAGGCTCCAGGATTTGGGCTTTGGGGCAGTTCCATTATCCGGGTACCAGGCTTCATTCTCCAGGCTTCAGGCTCTTGGTCAGTTCCAGGCTCCGGGCTAAAGGCTCCGGGCTCCAGGCTCCAGGTTCCGTGCACCAGGCTCCAGGTTCCAGACACCGTGCTCCAGGATCCGGGATCGGGGTCATTTCGATGCTCTGGGCTCAAGGCTCTGGGATCAGGGTCAGTGTGTTGCTCCGGGCTCCAGTTTTCAGGCTCCAGGCTCAAGGCTGCAGGCCTCAGGCTCCGCGTTCCTTCCTCCGGGATCCAGGCTTTTGGCTCGGAGTATGTTCGTGGCTCCGGGCTCAAGGTTTAAGGCTCCATATTTTGGGAACAGTTTCAGGCTACAGGTTCTATTCTCCAGGTTCATGACTACGCGTTCCAGGCTAATGACACCATACTCCAAGCTCAAGGCTCCGGTCTCAAGGCTCCAGCCTCGGGGTCAGTTCCAGGCTCCAGGTTCCAGACACCACGCTCCAGGATCCGGGATCGGGGACAGATCGATGCTCTGGGCTGAAGGCTCTGGGATCAGGGTCAGTGTGTTGCTCCGGGCTCAAGTTTTCAGGCTCAAGGCTCAAGGCTGCAGGCTCAAGGCTCCGCGTTCCTTCCTCCGGGATCCAGGCTTTTGGCTCGGAGTATGTTCGTGGCTCCGGGCTCAAGGTTTAAGGCTCCATATTTTGGGCACAGTTTCAGGCTACAGGTTCTATGCTCCAGGTTCATGTCTACGCGTTCCAGGCTAATGACACCATACTCCAGGCTCAAGGCTCCGATTTCCAGGCTCAGGGTCAATTCATGGCTCCAGTCACCAGGCTCAAGGCTACATGCTTCATGCTCTTGGCTCCAGGCTATAGGCTCCAGGGTCGGGGTCAGTTCCAGGCTCCAAGTTCCATGCTTCAGTCTCTGGGCTCAAGGCTCTTGGCTCAGTGACAGTTTCAGGCTACGTGCTCCCCCCTCAAGGCTCCAGTCTCTGGACTCCAGGCTCTTGGCATGGGGTAAGTTCCAAGATATAGACTCCAGGTTTTAGGCTCCCCTTTTCGGGCTTGAGGTCAGTTCCAGGCAAAAGACTCCATAGTCCAGGTTTGTTGCTATGCGTTCCAGGCTCAAGGCTCCAGGCTGAAGTCTCCAAGCTCAAGGCTCCATGCTCAGGGTAAGTTCCATGCTCCAGGGTCAAGGCTCCAAGCTCAAGGCTCGGGGTCAATTCCAGGCTCAAGTCACCGGTCTCAAGGCTCCGGGATACAAGCTAGAGGCGCTAGGCTTCAAGCTCCTGGCTTCAGGCTCCAGGCTCCAGGGTCGGGGTCATTTCCAGGCTCCAGGCTCCGGGCTCCGGGCTCCGGGCTCCACGCTCCATGGTCAGGGTTCAAGACTCCAGACTCCAGGATCCATGCTCCAGGCTCAAGGCTCCAGGCTCCTCTCTCCAGAATCCATGCTTCAAGCTCTGGGATCCAGCCTCCATGCTCGGGGTCAGTTCAAGGCTCCAGGCTCCATGCTCCAGGCTCCGGGCTCAGTGTCAGTTCCAGGCTCCGGGCTCCCGCTCAAGGCTCCAGGCTCTGGGCATGGGGTCAGTTCCAAGTTCCGGTCTCCAGCTTTCAGGCTCCACATTTCAGGCTCGGGGTTAGTTCCAGGCTAATGGCTCAATTTTCCAGGCTCTTTGCTACGCGTACAAGGCTCCAGGCTACTGGCACCAGGCTGAAGGCTCAAAGCTCAAGGCTCCAGGCTCAGGGTAAGTTCCTTGCTCCAGGCTCAAGCCTCCAAGCTCAAGGCTCGGGGTCAGTTCCAGGCTCAAGGCTCTAGGCTCCGCTCTCCAGGCTTCGCTCTCCAGGCTCCGGGCTCCAGGCTCCTAGTTGCGGGCTTAAGGCTCCAGGCTCCGGGCAAGGGGATAGGTTCCAAGTTCACGTCTCCCTGCTTCAGGCTCCAGGCTTCTGGCTCGGTGTAAGTTCAATGCTTTGGGTTTCACGCCCATTGAGCCATGCTCCCGGAACGAGGTTTTTTCAAGGCTCCGGGCTCCTGGCTTTGAGCCTGGGGTCTTCTTCCAGGCTCTAGGCTCCATGCTCATGTCTCCAGGCTCCAAGCTCCAGGCTCAAGGCTCCAGGCTCTGGGCTAAAAGCTCCAGGCTCTGAGCTCGGGATCAGTTCAAGACTCCGGGCACCAGGACCCAGGTTTTTAGTTCAGGGTGTGTTCAATCCTCTGGCCTTTGGGCTCCAGACTCCAGGCTCCTGGCATTGGGTCAGGTCCAAGTTCCGGTCTCTAGGCTTAAGGCTCCAGGCATCGGGCTCGGGCTAAGTTCCATGCTCGGGGTTTCATGCCCTGGGCTCCACACTCTGGGACAGGGTCATTACCACGCTTCGGGCTCAAGCATCCAGGCTCCGAACTCGGAGTCAGTTCCAAGCTCCAGGCTCGTGGCTCCAGGCTCACAGCTCCATGCTCACGGCTCAATGCTCCGAGCTCCAGGCTCCAGGCTTTGGGAAAGTTCCAGGGTTCCAGGGCTCTGGGTTAAAGGCTCTGGGATCAGGGTCAGTTTTTTGCTCAAGGCTCCAGTTTGCAGGCTCCAGGCTCCAAGCTCCAGGCTCCGGGCTCCAGGCTCACGGCTCAAGGCTCCAGGCTCACGGATTCGGGCTCAAGGCTTCAGGCTCCAGGCTCAGGGTTTATTCCAGGCTCTGGGTTCAGGCCTCCTATATCTAGGCTCCGCACTCAAGGCTCCGGGCTCCAGGCTAAAGGCACGGGGTCATTTCTTGGCTCCGGTCTCAAAGGTCCGGACGTGTGGTCAGTTCTAGGCTCTGAGCTCCAGGCTCCTGGCTCTGGGCTCAGGGCTACGGGCTCAGTGTCAGTTCCAGTCGCCGGGCTCCAGGCTCAGGGCTCCAGTTTCAAAGCTTCAAGTTCCAGGCTCAAGGCTACATGCCCCAGGCTCCATGTTCCAGGCTCCAGGCTCCAGGCATGGGGTAGGTTCAAAGTTCTGGGATCCAGGAATAAGTCTCCAGGTTTCGGGTTTGGGGTAAGATCGAGGCTCCGGGTTCCACGCCCTGGGCTAAAGACTCCGGGCACGGGGTTATGTCCAGTCTCCGGGCTCTGTGCTCCCGGCTTAAAGCTTCCGGCTGAAAGCTCATGGCTCCGGGTTCGGGATCTGTTCCAGACTCCGGGTTCCAGGCCCCAGGTTCCAGGGTCGGGGTCAGTTCCAAGCTCAAGGCTCCGCAATCAAGGATCCAGGCTCTGGGCTAAGGGTCAGCTCCGGGCTCCGGGCTCCGGGCTCCGGGCTCCGGGCTCCGGGCTCCGGGCTCCGGGCTCCGGGCTCCGGGCTCCGGGCTCGGGTTCAGTTCCAGTCTCGAGGTTCCTTGCTTCAGGCTCCGTGCTCAAGGCTATTGGCTCAGGGTCTTCTTCCAGGCTCCAGACTTCAGGCTCCAGGCTCCATGTTCCAGGCTCCAAGCTCCAGACTCCGCGCTCAAGGCTATGGGCTTGTGATCAGTTCCAGGGTCCGGCCTCCAGGCTCCAGGACTAAGATTCGGGGTAAGTTCCAGTCTCCAGGCTCCAGGCTCCAGGCTCATTATCAGTTCAAAGCTCCGGGCTCTAGGCTCTAGGATCCGGGTTCGGAGTCAGTTCCAGGCTCTGGGCTCCAGGTTCCAGGTTCCAGGTTCCAGGTTCCAGGTTCCAGGTTCCAGGTTCCAGGCTCCAGGCTCATCGATCCAGTATCCGGGCTCCGGATTCAGGGTCAGTTCCATGCTTCAGTCTCCAGTCTCCGGTTCAGTTCAAGGCTCAAGGCTCCAAGTTCGGGGCCTCAGGCTCCGGACTCCAGGCTCAAGGCTCAAGGCTCCATGCTCATGGCTCAATGCTCTGAGCTCCAGGCTCCAGGCTCCAGGCTCCGGGCTCGGGGTCAGTTCCAGTCTCCGGGCTGCAGGGTCCTGGCTCAAGGTTTTGGGCTCGGGGTCAGTTCCAGTCTTCGGGCTCAAGGCTCCAGGCTCCGGGCTCCAGGCTCCGGGCTCCGGGCTCCCAGCTTTTGGTCTTTTCCAGGCTATGAGAACCAGTCAAAAGGTTCCAGACTCAAGGATTGGGGTCCGTTCAACCCGAAACCATGGTCCTGGAGAACGGAGTCTGGAACTGATCTTGAGCCCAGAGCCTGGAGCTTTGAACCTGGAGCCGGGAGCCTTGAACCTGGAGCCTTGAGCCTAGAGCCTGGAAGAAGATCCCAAGCCCAAAGCCTGGAGCCCGGAGCCTGGAAAAAACCCTGTGCCTGGAGCCTTGAGCCCTGGGTTTGGAACCCCAAGCATGGAACTTGGGGCCTGACAGCTGGGAGACCGGCACTTGGAACTGACTCCATGCCTGGAGCCTGGAGCCTTGAGCCTGTAGACTTGAGCCGTGGGTCTGGAACTTTGAGCCTGGATTATGGAGCCTTGAACTGAACCGGAGACTGGAGCCTGAAGACTGGAGCGTGGAACTGACCCTGAATCCGTAGCCCGGATACTGGATTGATGAACCTGGAGCCTGGAGCCTGGAGCCTGGAACCTGGAAACCTGGAGCCTTGAACTGATGCCAAACCCGGACCCTAGAGCCTAGTGCCCGGAGCCTAGAACTGGTCACGAGCCTGGAGCCTGGAACCTGGAAGAAGACACCAAGCCCAACGTCTGAATCATGGAGCCTGGTGCGAGCAGACTGGAACTGACCTGAAAACCTTATCCTGGAGCCTGGAGGCTGGAGCCTGGAACTGATCACGAGCCCATAGCCTGGAGCGCAGAGCTTGGAGCTTTGAACCTGGAGCCTGGAGTCTGGAGTTTGGAGCCTGGAGCCTGGAAGAAGACCCTGAGCCCAAAGCCTGGAGCCCGGAGCCTGGTGCTGGGAGCCTTGAGCTTGGAACGCGTAGCAACGAACCTGGACTATGGAGCCTGTGGCCTGGAACTGGCCTCGAGCCCGAAATGTGGAGCCTAAAACCTGGAGACCAGATCTTGGAACTGACCCCATGCCAAGAGCCTGGAGCCTGGAGCCCGGAGCCCGGAGCCCGGAGCCCGGAGCCCGGAGCCCGGAGCCGGGAGACTTGAGGGGGGAGCACGGAGCCTGGAACTGACACTGAGCCTGGAGCCTTGAGCCCAGAGCCTGAAGCATGGAGCCCGGAGCCTGGAACTGACCCCCACTCTGGAGCCTATAGCCTGGAGCCCAGAGCCTTGTGACTGGAGCCATGAACTGATTCTGAACATTGAGCCTGGAGTCTTGAGCCCGGAGCATGGAACTGACCCCGAGGCTGGAGCCTAGAGCCTGGAGACTGGAGCCTTTAGCCTGGAGCCAGGTGCCATTCACCTGGAACGTGTAGTCACGAACTTGGAGCATAGAACCTTTAGCCTGGAACTGTGCCAAAAATATGGAGCCTAAAACCTGGAACCCGGAGCCACGAAAATACTCCGAGCCCAAAACCTGGATCCCGGAGGAAGGAACACGGAGCCTGGAGCCTTGAGCCTGGAGCCTGGAGCCTGGAGCCTGGAGCAACAAGCCTTCAAACTGGAGCCCGGAGCCACAAACTGACCCTGATCCCAAAGCCTTGAGCCACGAGCCTCGAACTGACCCCGATCCCGGATCCTGGAGCGTTGTGTCTGGAACCTGGAGCCTGGTGCCCGGAACCTGGAGCCTGGAGCCTGGAGCCTGGAGCCCGGAGCCCGGAGCCCGGAGCCCGGAGCCCGGAGCCTTGAGCCCGGAGCCTGGAACTTACCCAGAGCCCTAAGCCTTGAGCCTCAAGCCTGGTACCTGGAGAACGGAAGTGCCCCAAAGCCCGAAGCCTGGAGCCCGGAGCCTTGAGAGCGGAGCCATGAGCCTTTGAGCAGGGAGCCTGGAGTCTGAAGCCTGGAGACGTGAGGCTTTAGCCCTTAGCCCTGAGCCTGGAACTTAACCCTTGCCCAGATTCTTGAAACCGGAGAATGGAGCGCGGAGCCTGGAGTATGGAGTCTGGAGCCGGGAGCCTGGAGCCTGGAGCCCTTAAGTGACCCCAAGCCCGGAGCATGGAGCATGGAGCATTGAGCCTGGAGCCTTGAGCCTGGAGCCCGGAACCTGGAGCCAAAAGCCTGGAACTGACACTGAGCCAAGAGCCTAGAGCCTGGAGCCAAGAGCCCACAGTCTGGAAATTAACCTGAGCAAGGAATCTGGAGCCTTGACCTGGTGTTTGGGGCACAGAGCCTGGAGCCCGATGCGCGGTGCCTGAAACTGAATCCGAGCCTCGAGGCTTTAGCCTGGAGCCCGGAGCATGGAACTGACCCTGAGCCTGTGCCTGGAACCAGGAGCCTGGAGTGCGGACCCTGGATCCTTTAGCCCGGAGCCTCAAACTGATCCCAAGCTTGGAGTCTTGAGCCAGTAGCCTGGAGAACGGAATCTGCAACTGAGCAAGACCCTGGAGCCTTGCGCCTTGAGCATGGAGCCTGGAGCCTGGACCCTTTTGCCTAGTGCGTGGAAACAAGAGCTCAGACCTTAAAGATTAGAGCCCGGAACCCAGATACTCGAAGTGACCGTGAGCCTGGAGAAAAAAACCAGGAGCCTTGAACTGACCATGAAAATTGAGCCTTGGTCCCTTAGCCTGGAACCCAAACCCTGGAACTTACCCCAAGCCTGGATCCCATAGTATGGTGCCGTGAGCTTGGAGCCTGGAGCATAGAGCCTGGAAATGACCTTAAGTCCAGACCTCTGAGCCTGGAGCCAAGAAATGACCCCGAGCCTGGAGCCCAGAACATGGAGCGTGGATAGCGGACCCTGGAACTGACCTCGAGCACAGAACCTTGAGCTCTGAGCCTGGGGCCCGGAGCATGGAGCCGTGAGCATGGAGCCGGAAGCCTGGAGCCGGGAGCACAAAGCCTTGTACTTTCCCCAAGTCAAGAGCCTGAAGCCTGGAGTCTCTAGCCCGGAGCCTGGAAATGAACCTGTGCCTGGAGCCTTGAGCCAAGAGCCTAGAACTGACCCCGAGCAAAAAAAAACCTTGAGCCAGGACCCTGCAGCCCGGACACTGGAACTGACCTGGAGCCTGGAGCCTGGAGCCTGGAGCCTTGAGCTCGGATCATTGAGCCGTGAGCATGGAGCCATGAGCCTGGAGCCTGGAGTCCGGTGCCTGGAACTGACCCCGAGTGTGAAGCCTTGAAGCTGGATTCTGGAGCCCGGAGTTTGGAAATGACCCCGTTCTCAGAGCCTGGAGCCAGGGGCGTGAATCCCCGAGCATGGAACTTATCCCGAGCCCGAAGCCAGATGCCTGGAGCCCGATGGCCAGAGCATGGAATACACCCCGAACCTGAAACCTTGGTATTGGAGACCGTAGTCTGGAACTGATCTTGAGCCCAGAGCCTGGAGCTTTGAGCCTGGAGCTTTGAGCCTTGAGCCAGGAGCCTTGAACCTGGAGCCTTGTGCCTAGAGCCTGGAAGAAGATCCCGAGCCCAAAGCCTGGAGCCCGGAGCCTGGAAAAAACCCTGTGCCTGGAGCCTGGAGCCTGGAGCCCTGGGTGTGGAACCCAAAACATGGAACTTACCCCGAACCAGAAGCCTGGGGCCTGAAAGCCGGGAGACCGGCACTTGGAACTGACTCCATGCCTGGAGCCTGGCGCCTTGAGCGTGGAGACTTGAGCCTGGAGTCTGGAACTTGGAGCCTGGAGTATGGAGCCTTGAACTGAACCGGTGACTGGAGCCTGAAGACTGGAGCATGTAACTGACCAAGAATCCGGAGCCCGGATACTGGATTGATGAGCTTGGAGCCTGGAACTTGGAAACCTGGAGCCTAGAGCCTTGAACTGATGTTAAACCCGGACCCTAGAGCCTAGTGCCCGGAGCCTCGAACTGGTAACGAGCCTGGAGCCTGGAAGGAGACACCAAACCCAATGCCTGGATCATGGAGCCTTGAGACAGGAGACTGGAACTGATCCAAAACCCTGATCCTGGAGCCTGGAGGCCGGAGCCTGGAACTGATCACGAGCCCATAGCCTGGAGCTTGGAGCTTGGAGCTTGGAGCTTGGAACCTGGAGCCTGGAGCCTGGAGTCTGGAGGTAGGAGCCGGGAGCCTGGAAGAAGACCCTGAGCCCAAACCCTGGAGCCCGGAGCCTAGAGCCAGGAACCTCGAGACTGGACCTGAACCCGAGAATGGAGCCTGGAGCCCGGAGCCCGGAACCTGGAGCCCGGAGCCTGGAGCCCGGAGCCTGGAGCCCGGATCTGACCCTTAGCCCAGAGCCTGGATCCTTGATTGCGGCGCCTTGAGCCCGGAGCTTCGAGCTTGGAACTGACCCTGATCTCGGAACCTCGGGCCTAGAACGTGGAACCTTGAACTGATCCCGAACCCGGAGCCATGAGCTTTGAGCCGGAAGTTTTGAACCGGAGGTTTTGAGCCAGGAGCATGGAGCCTGGAAGAAGACCCAAAGGCCAAAGTCTGGAGCCAGCAGACTGGAAACAAACCCGTGTCCGGAGTCTTGAGCCCAGGACGTGGAACCCGGAGACTGGAACTTACCCCAAACCCGAAGCCTGGAGCCTGAAGCCTGTATCCCAGAACTTTTAACCTACCCCATGCCCGGAGCCTGGAGCCTAGATTCTAGAGCCTTGAGCTCGGAGCCTTGAGTGCGGAGCCTGGAGCCTAGAGCCTAGAGCCTAGAGCCTAGAGCCTACAGCCTAGAGCCTAGACCCTTGAGCCTGGAGCCTGGAGCCTGAAGTAAAGACCCTGAACCATGAAGCCTTGAGCATGGAGCCAGGAGCCTAGAGCGTGGAAGTGAACCCAAGCCTTGAGCTTGGAGCCTTAAGCCCGGAGCAAGAAACTTACCCAGAGCCCGGAGCCTTGAGGTTTGAGCCTTCAGCCTTGAGCTTTGTGCCGGGAGCCTTAAGCCTGGAAGGCGTAGCAACAAGCCTGGAAAATGGAGCCATTAGCCTTGAACTGACCCCGAGCCTGAAATTTGGAGCCTAAAACCTGGAGACCGGAACTTGGAACTGACCCCATGCCCAGAGCCTGGAGCCTGACACCTGGAGCCTTGAGCGGGGATCCCGGAGCCAGGAACTGACACTGAGCCAGGAGCCTTAAGCCCGGAGCCTGAAGCATGGTGCCATGAGCCTCGAACTGACCAAGAGCATTGAGCCTTTAGCCTTGATCCATGAGTTTGAAGCATGGAGGCTGGAGCCTGGAGCCTGGAATGCGAAGATGTGAACCTGGACTATGGAGCCTCTAGCCTGGATCTGATCTCGAGCCCGAAAACTGGAGCCTAAAACCTGGAGACCAGATCTTGGACCTTACCCCATGCCAAGAGTCTGGAGCCCGGAGCCCAGAGCCCAGAGCCCAGAGCCCAGAGCCCGGAGCCCGGAGCCCGGAGCCCGGTGCCTGGAAATCGGAGCCCGAAGCCAAGAGCCCGGAGCCTGGAAACCGGAGCCCGAAGCCCGAAGCCCGGAACCCGGTGCCCGGAGCCTGTAGCCTTGAGGGGAAAGCACAGAGCCTGGAACTGACACTGAGCCCGGAGCCTTGAGCCCAGAGGCTGAAGCATGGAGCCCGGAGCATTGAACTGACCCCGACCCTCGAGCCTATAGCCTGGAGCCAAGAGCATGACGCACGGAGCCTTGAGCCTGGAGTCAAGAGTCTGGTGACTGGAGCCATGAACTGACCCTGAGCCCGGAGCCTGGAGTCTTGAGCCCCGGAGCATGGAACTTACCCCGGGGCTGGAGCCTGGAGACCGGAGCCTTGAGCCTGGAGCCAGGTGCCATTAGCCTGGAATGCGTAGTCACGAACTTGGAGCATAGAATCCGTAGTCTGGAATCGTGCCCAAAATATGGAGCCAAAAACCTGGAGCCCGGAGTCACAAACATACTCCGAGCCCAAAGCCTGGATCCCGGAGAAAATAACGACGCGGAGCCTGGAGCCTGGAGCCTGGAGCCTGGAGCCTGGAGCCTGGAGCCTGGAGCCTAGTGCATGGAATCTAGAGTCCAGACCTTAAAGATTGGAGCCCGGAACCCAGATACTCGAAGTGACCCCGAGCCCGGAGAAAAGAACCCGGAGCCTTGAACTGACCATGAACATTGAGCCTTGATCCATGAGCCTGGAACCCGAACCCTGGAACTTTCCCCAAGCCTGGATCCTGTAGCATGGAGCCGTGAGCTTGGAGCCTGGAGCACAGAGCCTGGAACTGACCTTAAGTCCGGACCTCTGAGCCAAGAGCCCTGAACATGGAGCGAGGAGCGCGGAGCCTGGAACTGACCCCGAGCACAGAACCTTGAGCTCTGAGCCTGGGGCCTGGAGCATGGAGCCTTGAGCATTGAGCCGTGAGCATGGAGGCGTGAGCCTGGAGCCGGGAGCCAAAAGCCTTGTACTGACCCAGAGTCAAAAGCCTGGACCTTGGACTCTTGAGCCTGGAGCCTGGAAATGACCCTCTGCCTGGAGCCTTGAGCCCAGAGCCTAGAACTGACCCGAGCACAAAACCTTGAGCCAGGACCCTGCAGCCCATAGACTGGAACTGACCCAAGCCTGGAGCCTGGAGCCTGGAGCTCGGAGCATTGAGCCGTGAGCATGGAGCTGTGAGCCTGGAGCCTGGAGTCCGGAGCCTGGAACTGACCCCGAGTGTGGAGCCTTGAAGCTGGATTCTGGAGCCCGGAGTTTGGAAATGACCCCGTTCTCAGAGCCTTGAGCCAGGAGCGTGGATCCCCGAGCATGGAACTTACCCCGAGCCAGAAGCCTGGAGACTTGAGCCCGAAGGCCAGAGCATGGAATACACCCCGAAACCGAAAACTGGGTCCTGGAGACTGGAGTCTGGAACTAATCTCTAGCCCAGAGCCTGGAGCTTTGAGCATGGAGCTTTGAGCCTGGAGCCTTGAGCCTTGCGCATGGAGATCTGAGCCTGGAGTCTGGAACTTGGAGCCTGGAGTCATGAGTCTTGAACTGAACCGGAGACTGGAGCCTTAAGACTGGAGCGTGGAACTGACCCCGAATCCGGAGCCTGGATACTGGATTGATGAGCCTGGAGATACTGGATCGATGAGCCTGGAGCATGGAACCATGAACCTGGAACCTTGATCCCGGAGCCTTGAACTGACACCAAACCCGGACCCTAGAGCCTAGTGCCCGGAGCCTCGAACTGATCACGAGCCTGGAGCCTGGAGCCTGGAGCCTGGAGCCTGGAAGAAGACACCAAGCCCAAAGTCTGGATCACGGAGCCAGGAGACTGGAACTGACCCCGAACCCTAATACTGGAGCCTGGAGGCCGGAGCCTAGAACTGATCACGAGCCCATAGACTGGAGCGCAGAGCCTGGAGCTTGTAGCCTGGAGCCTGGAGTCTGGAGCCCAGAGCCTGGAGTCTGGAGTCTGGAGCCTTGAGCCCGGAGTCTTGAAATGACCCCAATCCTGGAGTCTGGAGCCTTTAGCCTGGAGCTCGTAGCCTGGAAAAGACCAAAAGCTTTGATTCTGGAGCCCGAAGCCTGGTGCCTGGAGCCTGGAGCCTGGAGCCTGGAGCCTTTAGCCTGGAGCCTTGAACTGACACCGAGCCCGGAGCAAGGAACGCGGAGCTTTGAGCGTGGAGCCTGTAGCCCGGAACCCGGAATATAGAGCCCGGAGCCTGGAGCTGGAGCCTGGAGCCGGGAGCCTTGAACTGACACCGAGCCAGGAGAAAGGAACGCGGAGCCTTGAGCGTGGAGCCTGTAGCCCGGAACCCGCAATCTAGATCCCGGAGCCCGGAACCCGGAATCCGGAATCCAGAGCCCGGAGCCTGGAGCCTTGAGTCTGGAGCCAGTAACTGAGCCCGAGCTCAGAGCCCAAACCCTTACCCTTGCCTTAGCCCTAACCTGAACCCTATAACTTAGCCCGAGCCCGGAGCCCGGAGCCCAAACCCTGGCCCTGGCCTCAGCCCTAACCCTAAACCCTGGAACGGAGGCCGAGCCCGAGCCCGGCTCAAAGCTCCAGGCTCTGTGCTCGGGATCAGTTCAAGGCTCCGGGAACCAGGAACCAGGTTTCAGATTCAGGGTGTATTCCATGCTCTGGCCTGTGGGCTCCAGACTCAAGGCTCCGGGCATTTGGTCAGGTCCAAGTTCCGGTCTTCAGGCTTTAGGCTCCAGTATTAAGGCTCCAGGCGTCGGGCTCGGGCTGAGTTCAATGCTCGGGGTTCCACGCACTGGGCTCCAGCCTCTGGGAACGGGGTCATTTCCACGCTCCAGGCTCCAGAATAAAGGCTTTGGACTCAGAGTCAGTTCCAGGGTCCGGGCTCGTGGCTCCAGGCTCACAGCTCCATGCTCACGGCTCAATGCTCCGAGCTCCAGGCTCCAGGCTTCAGTCTAAAGGCTCAAGGCTTCATTCTCACGGCTCAATGCTCCGAGCTCAGGGCTCAAGGGCTCCACGCTCCAGGCTCGGGGTCAGTTCCAGTGTCCGGGCTTCTGGGTCCTTACTCAAGGTTCCGTGCTCGGAGTCAGTTCCAGTCTCCGGACTCCAGGATCCAGGCACAGGGTCATTTCCAGACTCCTGGCTCAAGACTCCAGGCTCCAGGCTCTTGACTCGGGGTCAGTACAAGGCTTTGGGCTCACAGCTCCAGGGTCACGGCTCCAATCTCACGGATCCACGCACCGGACCCCAGGTTCCGAGCTCAAGGTTCTGTGCTTGGGGTCAGTTCCAGGCTCCGCGCTCCACGCTCCATGTTCAGGGCTCCGGGCTCGGGGTCATTTCTTTGCTCCGGGCTCCAAGGACCGGACTTAAGGTCATTTCCAGGCTCCATGCGCCAGGCTCCAAGCTCACGCCTCCATGCTACAGGCTCCAGGCTTGGGGTAAGTTCCAGGGTTCGGGCTCCAGGCTCAGGGATGAAGGATCAATGTTCATGGTCAGTTCAAGGCTCCGGGTTCGTTCCTCCAGGCTCGGGGTCACTCTGAGTATCTTGGTTCTGGGCTCCAGTCTTTAAGGTCTGGGCTCTAGATTCTGTGCACTAGGCTCCAGGCTCCGGGCTCACGGCTCAAGGCTCCAGGCTCCAGGCTCACGGCTCCAAGATCCAGGCTCAAGGCTCCAGGCTCCAGGGTCTTGGTCAGTTGCAGACTCTGTGCTCCAGGCTACCGGCTCAAGACTCAAGGCTCGGGATCAGTTCCAGGCTCCTGGCTAAAGGATCAAGGCTCCGCACTCCATGCTCTGGGCTTGGTGTCTGTTCCATGCTCCGGGCTCCAAACTCCAGCCTCTAGGATCGGGATCAGTTTCAGGTACTGCACATCCAGGCTCCAGGCTCCAGGCTCCAGGCTCCATGACCCAAACTTAAGATAAAGGCTCCAGGTTCCTTGCTGGGGGTAATTTCCAGGCTCCAGGCTCCAGGCTCCAGGCTCCAGGCTCCTTCCTAAGGGATCAAGGCTTTGGGCTCGGAGTAGGTTCGTGGCTCCGGGCTCAAAGTTTTAGGCTCCTTATTTCGGGCTCAGTTCAAGGCTAAGGCTCTATGCTCCAGGCTCTATGCTCCAGGCTCGTGACTACGCGTTCCAGGCTACAGGCACCTGGCTCCAGGCTCAAGGCTCCGGGCTCCAGGCTCCAGCCTCGGGGTCAGTTCCATGCTCCGGGCTCAAGACTCAAGGTTCAAGGCTCTGGGTGAGTTCATTGTTCCAGTCACCAGGTTCTAGACTCCAGGCTCAAGGCTCCATACTTCAAGCTCTGAGCTCTCGGCTATAGGCTCCAGGGTCGGTGTCAGTTCCAGGCTCCGGGCTCCATGCTTCAGGCTCCGGGCTCAAGGCTCTGGGCTCAGTGTCAGTTCAAGGCTCCGTGCTCCCCCCTCAAGGCTCCAGGCTCCAGACTCCAGGCTCAAGGGTCCAGTCTTCTTGCTCGGGGTAAGTTCCATGCTTGGTGTTTCACACCCAGGGCTCCAAGCTCCTGGCTTTGGGGTCTTCTTACAGGCTCTTGGCTCCATGCTCATGGCTCCAGGCTCCAAGCTCCAGGCTCAAGGCTCCAGGCTCCAAGTTCAAAGCTCCAGGCTCAAAGCTCCAGGCTCTGGGCTCGGGATCAGTTCAAGGCTAGGGGCACCAGGACCCAGGTGTCGGGTTCCATGCCCTTGCCGTTTGGCTCCAGACTCAAGGCTTCGTGCATTGGGTCAGGTCCAAGTTCCGGTCTCCCGGCTTAAGGCTCCAGGCTTCGGGCTTGGGCTAAGTTCCATGCTCGGGGTTCCACGCCCTGGGCTCCAGGCTCTGGGAACGGGGTCATTTCCACACTCAGGGCTCCAGAATCAAGGCTTCGGACTCGGAGTCAGTTCCAGGCTCTGGGCTCCAGGCGCCTGGCTCCAGTCTCCAGACTCACAGCTTCATTCTCACGGCTCAATGCTCAGAGCTCCAAGCTCCAGGCTCCAGGCTTGGGGTCAGTTCCAGTCTCCGGGCTTCTGGGTCCTGACTCAAGGTTCTGTGCTCGGAGTCAGTTCCAGTCTCTGGACTCCAGGCTCCAGGCAGAGGGTCATTTCCAGGCTCCTGGCTGAAGACTCCAGGCTCACTGCTCTTGACTCGGGGTCAGTACAAGGCTTTGGGCTCACAGCTCCAGGGTCACGGCTCCATGCTCACGGATCCATGCTCCGGAACCCAGGTTCAGAGCTCAAGGTTCTTTGCTTGTGGTCAGTTCCAGGCTCCGCGCTTCATGCTCCATGTTCAGGGCTCCGTGCTATGGGCTCCAAGCTTTGGGTAAGTTCAAGGGTTCGGGCTCCAGGCTCAGGGATCAAGGATCAATGTTCATGGTCAGCTCAAGGCTCCTGGTTCTTTCCTCCGGGCTCGGGGTCACTTCGAGTATCTTTGTTCTGGGCTCTAGTCTTTAAGGTCTGGGCTCTAGATTCCGTGCACTAGGCTCCCGGCTCAAGGCTCCAGGCTCAAGGCTCCAGGCTCATGGCCCCAAGCTCCAGGCTCAAGGCTCAAGGCTCCAGGGTCTTGGTCAGTTGCAGACTCCGTGCTCCAGGCTACCGGCTAAAGACTCTAGGCTCTGGATCAGTTCCAGGCTCCGGGCTAAAGGATCCAGGCTCAGGTCTCCGGGCTTGGTGTCTGTTCCAGTCTCCGGGCTCAAAGCTCCAGCCTCTAGGCTCGGGGTCAGTTTCAGGCACTGCACATAAGGCTCCAGGCTTTAGGTTCCATGACCCAAACTTAAGGTCAAGGCTCCAGGTTCCTTGCTGAGGGTCATTTCCATTCTCCAGGCTCCAGGCTCCAGGCTCCAGGCTTTGGGCTCTGGGTCTTCATCCAGGCAAAAGGCTCCAGACTCAAGGATTGGGGTCAGTTCAACGCTCCGGGCTCAAGACTCCAGGCTCCAGGCTCCAGGGTCGGGGTCATTTCCATGCTCCGGGCTCAAGGCTCAAAGCTCTGGGCTCGGGGGCAGTTCCAAGCTCTGGGCACGGGGCTTCAGGCTCTGGATTCAAGACTCCATGGTCCACGCTCAGGGCGCCGGGCTCCAGGCTCCATGCTGCAAGCTCCGGGCTCCTGGCTCCATGCTGCAAGCTCCGGGCTCCTGGCTCAATGCTCCAAGCTCCGGGCTCCTGGCTCAATGCTCCAAGCTCCGGGCTCCTTGTTCATGGCTCCGGGCTCAGGGCTTCGAGGTCAAGGCTTCAGGCTCCAGGCTCAGGGTTTGTTCCAGGCCTGGGCTCCAGGTTTCAGTCTCAGGGCCAGTTCCAGGCTTCGTACTCCATGCTCCGTGCTAAAGGCTCGGGGTCAGTTCCAGCTCTGGGTTCCAGCCTCCTACGTCTATGCTCCGCACTCAAGGCTCCGGGCTCCAGGCTCAAGGCACGGGGTCATTTCTAGGCTCCTGTCTCCAAGGTCCGGACGTGTGGTCAGTTCTAGGCTCCGTGCTCTAGGCTCCTGTTTCTGGGCTCAAAGCTTCAAGTTACAGGCTCAAGACTACATGCTCCAGGCTCCATGTTCCAGGCTCCAGGCTCCAGGCTCCAGGCTAAAAGCTCAAGGCATGGGGTAGGTTCAAAGTTCTGGGATCCAGGAATAAGGCTCCAGGCATCGGGTGTGGGGTAAGATCAAGGCTCGGATGCCACGCCCTGAGCTAAAGACTCCGGGACCGGGGTTATGTCCAGTCTCCGGGCTCCATGCTACCGGCTCAAAGCTTCCGGCTCAAAGCTCATGGCTCCGGGTTCTGGATCTTTTCCAGACTCCTGGTTCCATGCCCCAGGTTCCAGGGTCGGGGTCAGTTCAAAGCTCGAAGCTCCGGGCTCAAGGCTCCTCAATCAAGGATCCAGCCTCTGGGCTTAAGGGTCAGCTCCGGGCTCCGGGCTCGGGTTCAGTTCCAGTCTCGAGGTTCCTGGCTCCAGGCTCTGGGCTCCGGGCGCGGGTTCCGGGCTCCGGGCTCCGGGCTCCGGGCTCCGGGCTCCGGGCTCCGGGCTCAGGGCTAAGGGCTAAGGGCTTTTGGCTCAGGGTCTTCTTCCAGGCTCCAGGCTCCAAACTCCAGGCTACAGGCTCCAGGTTCCAGGCTCCAAGCTCCAGACTCCGCGCTCAAGGCTATGGGCTCGTGATCAGTTCCAGGGTCCGGCCTCCAGGCTCCAGGTTCCAGGGTCCAGGATTATGATCCGGGGTAAGTTCCAGTCTCCAGTCTCCAGGCTCCAGGCTCCAGGCTCCAGGCTCATTATCAGTTCGAGGCCCCGGGCTCAAGGCTCTAGGGTCCAATTTCGGCGTCACTTCCAGGCTCAGGGCTCCAAGTTCCAGGCTCCAGGCTCCAGGCTCATCGATCCAGTATCCGGGCTCCGGATTCGGGGTCAGTTCCATGCTCCAGTCTCCAATATCCGGTCAGTTCAAGGCTCCAGGCTCCAGGCTCCGAGTTCAGGGCCTCAGGCTCCGGACTCAAGGCTCCAGGCTCCAGGCTCAAGGCTCCAGGCTCCGGGCATGGAGTCAGTTCCAAGTTCCGGTCTCCCGACTCTCAGGTGCCAGGCTTCTGGCTCCACACCCAGGGCTCCAGGCACCAGGCACAGGGTTTTTTTCCAGGCTCCAGGCTCCAGGCTCCAGGCTTTGGGCTAGGGGTCTTCTTTTAGGCTCTCGGCTCCAGGTTCAAGGCTCCACGCTGAAAGCTCCAGGCTCAAAGCTCCAGTCTCTGAGCTCAAGATCAGTTCCAGACTCCGGTCTCCAGGACCCAGGTTTCGGGTTCGGGGTGTATTCCATGCTCTGGCCTTCGGGCTTCAGGCTCCAGGCTTCGGGCTCGGGCTAAGTTCCATGCTCGGGGATCCACGCCCCTGGCTCCAGGGTCATAGAACGGGGTCATTTCCACACTCCGGGCTCCAGAATCCAGGTTCAAGGCTCCATGCCCATGCTCAATGCTCCGAGCTCCACGCTCCAGGCTCCGGGCTTGGGGTCAGTTCCAGTCTCCGGGCTGCAGGGTCCTTGCTCAAGGTTTTGGGCTCGGGGTCAGTTCCAGACTCCAGGCTCAAGGCAGAGGGTCATTTCCAGGCCCTGGGCTCAAGACTCCAGGCTCTTGAATCCGGCTCAGTACAAGGCTTTGGGCTCCCGGGTCCAGGCTCACGGCTCCATGCTCACGGCTCCATCCTCCGGGCCCCAGGCTCCGAGCTCAAGGTTCTGTACTCGTTGTCATTTCTTGGCTCCGGGCTCAAAGGTCCGGACTTAAGGTCAGTTCCAGGCTCAAAGCTCCAGGCTCAAAGCTCACGGCTCCATGCTACGGGATCCAGGCTTGGGTTAAGTTCCAGGGTTCGGGTTCCAGGCTCAGGGATCAAGGCTCAATGTTCATGGTCAGTTCAAGGCTCCGGGTTCTTTTCTCCGGGCTTGGGGTCACTTCGCGTACCTGGGTTGCGGGCACCAGTCTGTAAGGTCTGGGCTCTAGATTCAGCGCACTAGGCTCAAAGTTCTAGGCTCCAGGCTACATGGTCCAGGCTCATGGCGCCAGGCTCCAGGGTCTTGGAAAGTTGCAGGCTCTTTGCTCAATGCCAGACTCCAGGCTTGGTATCAGTTTCAGGCTCCAGGCTAAAGGATCCAGGCTCCACGCTTCAGGCTCCTGGTTCCAGGCACAGGGCTCCGGGCTTGGGGTCAGTTCCATGCTCCAGGCTCAAGCCTCTAGGCTCGGGGTCAGTTTCAGGCACCGCGCATCGGGCTCCAGGCTCCCGGCTCCGTGCCCAAAACACCAGGTCAAGGCTCCAGGTTCCTTGCTCAGGGTAATTTCCAGGCTTTGGGCTCTGGGTTCCAGGCTTCAGGCTCCAGGCTCCAGGCTCAGTGTCAGTTCCAGGCTTTGGGCTCAAGGTTCCGTTCTCCAGGCTCCAAGCTCCATGCTTCATTCTCCATGCTCCGGGATTTGGGTCAATTAAGGGCTCAATGCTCCAGGCTCCAGGCTCCAGGCTCCAGGCTCCAGGCTCCAGACTCCAGGCTCCAGATTCCAGGCTCTGGGATCCAGGCACTGCGCTCCATTCCCTGGTTTCAAGAATCCGGGCTAGGGTTTAATTCCAGGCTCCGGGCTCAGGGCTCAAGCCTCCTGTCTCCAGGCTTCAGATTCCGGGCTCCCTGCTCAAGGCTCATGGCTCCGGGGTCAAGGCTCCGGGCTCCAGGCTTTGAGCTTTGGGGCAGTTCCATTCTCCGGGTACCAGGCTTAAGGCTCCAGGCTTAAGGCTCTGGGTCAGTTCCAGGCTCCGGGCTCAAGGCTCCGTGCTCCAGGCTCCAGGTTCCGTGTACCAGGCTCCCATTCCAGACACCGAGCTGCAGGATCCGGGATCGGGATCAGGTCGAGGCTCTGGGCTCAAGGCTCTGGGATCAGGGTCAGTTTGTTGCTCCCGGCTCCAGTTTGAAGGCTCAAGGCTCAAGGCTCCAGGCCCCAGGCTCCGCGTTCCTTCCTCCGGGATCCAGGCTTTGGGCTCGGAGTATGTTCGTGGCTCCGGGCTCAAGGTTTGAGGCTCCATATTTTTGGCACAGTTTCAGGCTCCAGGTTCTATGCTCCAGGTTCGTGACTATGCGTTCCAGGCTAATGACACCTGGCTCCAGGCTCAAGGCTCCGGTCTCCAGGCTCCAGCCTCGGGGTCAGTTCCATTCTCCAGGCTCAAGGCTCCGGTCTCCAGGCTCCAGCCTCGGGGTCAGTTCCATTCTCCAGGCTCTAGACTCCACGCTCAAGGCTCCATGCTTCATCCTCTGGGCTCCAGGCTTTTGGCTCCAGGGTCGGGGTCACTTCCAGGCTCCATGCTTCAGGCTCTGGGCTCAAGGCTCCGGGCTCAGTTTCAGTTCCAGGCTCCGTGCTCCCCCTTCAAGGTTCCAGGCTCTGGGATCCAGGCTCTTGGCATGGGGTCAGTTCCAAGATCTGGTCTCCAGGTTTAAGGCTCCACTTTGGATTCCGCGCACTAGGCTCAAAGCTCAAGGCTCCAGGCTACATGGTCCAGGCTCAAAGCGCCAGGCTCCAGGGTCTTGGTCAGTTGCAGGCTCCGTGCTCAAGGCCAGACTCCAGGCTCGGTATCAGTTTCAGGCTCCAGGCTAAAGGATCCAGCCTCCACGCTTCAGGCTCCTGGTTCCAGGCACAGGGCTCCGGGCTCGAGGTCAGTTCCAGGCTACAGGCTCCATAGTCCAGGTTCGTTGATACGCATTCCAGGCTCAAGGCTCCAGGCTGAAGTCTCCAAGCCCAAGGCTCCAGCCTCAGGGTAAGTTCCATGCTCCAGGATCAAGGCTCCAAGCTCAACGCACAGGATCAGTTCCAGGCTTAAGTCACCGGGCTCTAGGCTACGGGTTCCAGGGTAGAGGCGCTATGCTTCAAGCTCTTGGCTCCAGGCTCCAGGCTCGGGATCAGTTCCAGGCTCCGGGCTCCATGCTCCGGGGTCAGGGCTCAAGACTCCAGACTCCAGGATCCATGCTCCAGGCTCCTCTCTCCAGAATCCATGCTTCAAGCTCTGGGATCCAAGCTAAAGGCTCCATGCTTGGGGTCAGTTCAAGGCTCCAGGCTCCATGCTTCTGGCTACGGGCTCAGTGTTAGTTCCAGACTCCGGGCTCCCGCTCAAGGCTCCAGGCTCTGGGCTCCAGGCTCTTGGCATGGGGTCAGTTCCAAGTTCCGGTCTCCAGCTTTTAGGCTCCACATTTCAGGTTCGGGGTTAGTTCCAGGCTAATGGCTCAACTTTCCAGGCTCGTTGCTACGCGTACCAGGCTCCAGGCTTCTGGCACCAGGCTGAAGGCTGAAGGCTCAAAGCTCAAGGCTCTAGGCTCGGGGTAAGTTCCTTACTCCGGGCTCAAGCCTCCAAGCTCAAGGCTTGGTGTCAGTTCCACGCTCTAGGCTCCAGGCTCCATGCTCAAGTCTGCATGGTTCAAGCTCTTGGCTCCAGGCTCGGGGTCGGTTCCAGGCTCAAGGCTCAAGGGTCTAGGCTTCTTTCTCAGGGTAAGTTCCATACTTGAGGTTTCACGCCTAGGGCTCCAGGCTCCTGGCTTTTGGCTTTGGGTCTTCTACCAGGCTCTTTGATCCATGCTCATGGCTCCAGGCTCCAAGTTCAAGGCTCAAGGCTCCAGGCTCCAGGTTCAAAGCTCCAGGCTCAAACCTCCAGGCTCTGGGCTCGGGATCATTTCAAGGTTCCGGGCACCAGGACCCAGGTTTCGGGTTCCATGCCCTGGCCTTTGGGCTCCAGACTCAAGGCTCCGGGCATTGGGTCAGGTCCAAGTTCCGGTCTCCAGGCTTAAGGCTCCAGGCTTCGGGCTCGGGCTACGTTCCGAGCCTGGAGCCCACGCCCTTGGCTCCAGGCTCTGGGATCAGGGTCATTTCCACACTCAGGGCTCCAGAATCAAGGCTTTGGACTCGGAGTCAGTTCCAGGCTCCGGGCTCCAGGCTCCTGGCTCCAGTGTCCAGACTCAGATCTCCGTACTCACGGCTCAATGCTCCGAGCTCCAAGCTCCAGGCTCCAGGCTCCAGGCTCCAGATTCGGGGTCAGTTCCAGTCTCCGGACTCCAAGCTCCAGGAAGAGGGTCATTTCCAGGCTCCTGGCTCAAGACTCCAGGCTCACGGCTCTTGACTCGGGGTCAGTACAAGGCTTTGGGCTCACAGCTCCAGGGTCATGGCTCTTGACTCAGGGTCAGTACAATGCTTTGGGCTCACAGCTCCAGGGTCACGGCTCCATGCTCACGGATCCATGCTCCGGACCCCAGGTTCCGAGCTCAAGGTTCTGTGCTCGGGGTCAGTTCCAGGCTCCGCGCTCCACGCTCCATGTTCAGGGTTCTGGGCTCGGGGTCATTACTTGGCTCCGGGCTCCAAGGTCAGGTCCAGGCTCTATGCTCAAGGCTCCAAGCTCACGGCTCCATGCTACGGGCTCCAGGCTTGGGGTAAGTTCCAGGGTTCGGGTTTAAGGCTTAAGGGTCGAGCTAAGTGACAGCGGACTTCAGCCTGGCGCTTATGTCTCACCCCCAAATGATTTATATTGTGCTTCTCATTTCAGTCCTGGAGGCCCTGACCCCACATATGAGGAAAAGTTTTTTCACACAGAGTCTGATAAGCTCACAACTGGTTACATGTTTTGGGATTCATATTTTTTGTGCATTGTCTGTGTCACTGACTGATAATCAACATTCTTTTTACAGGCTTGGTGCTGCACCACGCATGTTGCTCTTTCCAAACCATGCCATTCAGATTGGAAAGACGTGGGCCCGTTTGTGGAAAAGGCCTTGCAGGTGTCAGATTTGTGTCCCACCTCTGACCCGGCCATCATGTTCGCTCCCCGACTGGGGGTATACAGACAGAGCATGATATCAGTGTTTCGCTGTCAGAAAACTGTACAGTTGTGAAATGATGAAGCGCTCACCTGTATGTCTACATCTCCCACAGGCCTCTCACCCGTCTCCGTGCCACCCAAACTGGCTGATATCCCACCTGGTGTCTGGGCTACTGGTCCACATGATGTGGGTCTCGTCCGAAACTGCCCACCGGTCATCATTACCCCGCAATCTGATTACAGGCCATGTCAAAAACAGTCCGAGTTCGAAGCTTATTTGAATGTGGGAATTATAGTTCCATGTCCTGATTCACCGGTCAGGACCCTAATTTTTCCTGTGGAAAAAAGGGCGAACCCCTCCCGACCCAGACACATGGAGGTTTATTCAAGACCTACAGGCGGTAAACAAAGCCGTGGTTCCACGCATACCCACGGTCCCAAATCCACACACGATTTTATCACAAATTCCGCCGTCTGCATCTCACTTTTCTGTCATTGACCTTTCGAACGCGTTCACATCTGTTCCCGTGCATGCAGATAGCCAATATTGGTTCGCGTTTCAGTTCAAAAACAAAATGTACACATGGACGCGCATGTCTCAGGGGTATTGCGAGGCCCCAACCATTTACAATTCGATTTTGGCCGACTCGCTGTCCCACCTTGACCTCCCACCAGGTGTTGCTCCTTTACAGTATGTTGATGACCTTCTCCTTTGTTGTCCTTCACAGGCTTGTGTCTTTTGTTTCACTTGAGGCAGCTGATGGACGACCTTGTCTGCCCAAACATTTCTTCCCCTGGTTTGCTAAGCTGACACATGGCGTAGATCATGTGTCTAAGGGAGGAATGTTAGATAAATGTTTTCCTGCAAAGCATGCAGACAGCTCTGCAGTGGCTAAGGCTTTGGTAACTGAAATTTTGTTTTGTTTTGTTGGGGGATCCCAAAGAGGATCTCATCAGACGATGGGTCCCACTTTGTGAACACAGCACTAACTGAGTTAGGGGAAATGCTAGGTTTTGACCTCAAAACACACTGTGCATACCATCCACAATCAGGGGGGGCTACTGAAAGGGAAAATAGCACCCTAAAATCAAAACTGGCTAAATGTTGTGAGGAAACAGGCCTTAACTGGGTCAAGGCCCTACCTCTGGTTCTCATGCAAATGAGAATGAGACGTAGGAGTCGAAGTGGGCTGAGTCCTTTTGAGATTATGTTTGGGAGACCCCATATACAGGTCTCCAGGCCCCCAACCAACCGGGTTGACATCATTGTTGGAGCATGACATGGTGTCTTAGTGTAGGAAACTCTCCTCTGAACTATTTCAAGTACAGGTACTGGTGAAATCAGCATTACCGGTTCCTGCAGAGGGGCTGCTCCATCCGCTGCAGCCGGGGGATTGGATCCTGGTTCGGGACTTCAGACGAAAGCACTGGAAACAGCGCAGGTGGCGAGGCCCTTTCCAGGTGCTCCTGACGACGCACACAGTGGTCAAGGTTGCTGAACGTGCCATGTGGATCCACGCGATCCACTGTAAGCGGTTTCTGGGAGAACCGCCGACTGCTGCAGCCGAGGACGGGCCGGAGCATCGATCGACAGCGTAGACTGGACGACTGGACACCCTAGCTGGACACAGCTGTATCACGCACCCACACTCACAAGACTCACTGGTTGAAACCTAGCGGTGGTAACGACCCCAGTGACGTCTCATATACACTTATCCTTTGCCTGGTCACTGGCGAGTGACTGAAGACCCCCTGCCCCACACATACACTGATTCGACGACGATGGAGGTGATCAAAGGGTCAGCTGTCATCTGCATCACCCTCCTGTGCCTGTACATGTGGTACATGGACACATTCTATCAGGTATCTGATCCTTCACCACCGCATCACATTCCTGTTGCGCCCTGGTCTGTCGGAGGACAGCTAGGCTCAGAAGAGCTTCGGGGACGTCACAGACGTGACCTCCACCTCATTGATCACCACGACTATAGCGATAACACATGGTGGCAAGTGACACGTGATCTGACACGACGTGTCACTAATCAATCGTGCTATGTGTGTAGTTTGATGCCACACAGCTCACATGAAGATACTCTGTTCGCTCCTTATCCTCTCTCGATCAATCACACACTATTGACAATGATAAAGTGGACAGTGGCCGTCTGTCACGGCGTACCCCTGGCTGGGGTTGGGACCCAACGTGACCTTCCTTCAGAAATCCAAGAAATTTCTCTAGAGACACTAATATTACTATGGTACAGAAAAATGTTGTTTTTCGGCTCAGAGATCTGTCTAATCTTTTTTTCACTCCACAGTTTTGCTTCCATTCCCCAGTCACAGAACACACACGGTATAATTTGGGACACACATCTGGGTGTAACATTACTCTCAAGGTAGCATGCGGGTTAGCAAATTGTGAAAAAAGGGCTGATAAATTTACTTTTCTCCAGTTATAGTCCTTTACAATCTCACGGCATTACTAGGTACACCATCCCCACTGACACATTATGATGCTAAGACCTCATCTTTTTATTTTATTTTATTTTTAATGTTACTACCACATATAATGCCACCGTAGCTCTAACTCCTTCTGATTATGGGTATGGCTGTCCTACAGATATGGTGTGGACGTGTGGTCAACACTCTTATTTGTATCTCCCAGCATGATGGGCAGGTACATGTCACCTCTCTTATTTGGTTCCAGCTACCTCCAAATTGACCATCAGCCCAGTTATGTCACCGCCTCACACCCGTGTAAAACGGGATCAGATTTCAGGTGGCCATAAGTTTGTAATCAGTATTATTCCCATGTACGGCCCTGATTGTTTAGCTTGGTACATAGAAGAACTTTCTGTGGAGCTAGAGAATCTCACTGCGTCTGTTGAACAGGGGTTTAATGACCAGTGAGATGAAAGCTCTCCGCACTGTCGCATTACAGGATAGGGCAGCTTTAGATCTCCTATTGGCTGAAAAGGGAGGTGTCTGTCATCTTATTGGCGACCAGTGTTGTACCTATGTACCTGATGTTTCCACAATCAGTTTGATCACCCTAGACGAGTCCTACATGAGGAAAACACTGCATACACTACAACAGGCTGGGATTTTTGGGGCTGGCTGCTGTCTGGGGGATGGAAGGCAATGTTGATGAAAATTATTGCTGTGATTTTTGGTGTGTTTGTATTACTCCTCGGATTATCCTGTTGCATCATTCCAATAATACGTTCAATGATTAGCAGTGTGATTGGTACTTTTAGTATGGTATAGCATGAAGTGATTGATGATGATGATGATGATAATTATGATTTTGATGACTTAGATGATCTTGATGATGATTTGATGGTGTATGAAGAAAGCAACGTGTAATCCTGTCAAATGAACAAAAATTGTGAAGCTGGAAATTACTGTTCTGACTGATGTCCAAAAGCAGATAGATCATGGGTGGATGTTTATAGTATATTTTTCATAGTATTTTGCTATTTGTCCTCCAATGTCAAACCTGATCTAAAAAGAAAAAAGACACAAAGTCTGGAAATTTGGCTACATATAATTTATCTGGAGAATATCTGGAGAAATATGGCTTAATTAGGTTGTCTTTGGGTTGATAATCATTTATAATCATTTATTGATACCCGTACGTAAATTTTATGTTTTTGCATGATTGATTCGGTTGAATAATCAAAAGGGAGGAAATGTGGTGGAAAAATTTACTTTTTATATTTTATACTCTTTATATTTTATACTGTTAGTACATCTTCTTTTAATGCTGAGTCATTATTCATTATGTGTGATGTTTACCACTCTGTAACACCCCCAACCCAGGAACGGAGTTCTTGCCTTGAGTTAAAACCCAAACACCTAAATGTCTGAATGTGTAGATAGAGGATGGCGCCTGCACTCCAGATTGGATCCAAGCAAGGTTAGAGTGGAGAGGTAATCATGACCTCTTCACGGAGCAGAGAAGGAGTAGTATGGGGTGGTACGATGTACGTAAGGAATGACATCATAGTTTGAGGGGGTTGGATTTGGTTCTATAATCTTTAGTTTTCTCTTGTTTAATCAGACTTCACTTACAGAGTTTCTCTGTGATTGACTTCTCAATAAATGCATTTATTTATTTTAACTCTAACTTTCTCTCCTCCTCTTTGTGTGTGGGTTATCAGTTGAACATTTCCATAACAAATTGGATAAATAAATGTTCAAGGATCAAGGATAAATGTTCATAGTCAGTTCAAGGCTCCGGGTTCTTTCCTCCGGGCTCGGGGTCACTTCGAGTATCTTGGTTCTGGGCTACAGTCTTTAAGGTCTGGGCTCTAGATTCCGTGCACTAGGCTCCAGGCTCCAGGCTCCAGGCTCCCGGCTCCAGGCTCCAGGCTCACGGCTCAAGGCTCCAGGTTCAAAGCTCCAGGTTCCAGGGTCTTTGTCAGTTGCAGACTTTGTGCTCAAGGCTACCGGCTCAAGACTCAAGGCTCTTGATCAGTTCCAGGCTCCGGGCTAAAGGATCCAGGCTCAGGGCTCCGGGCTTTGTGTCTTTTCCATGCTGCGGGCTCAAAGCTCCAACCTCTAGGCTCGGGGTCAGTTTCAGGCACTTCACATCGGGCACCAGGCTCCAGGTTCAAGGTTCCATGACCCAGACTTAAGGTCAAGGCTCCAGGATCCTTGCTGATTGTCATTTCCAGGCTCCAGGCTCTGGGATCCAGGCTCTGGGATCCAGGCTTTGGGCTCTGGGTCTTCTTCCAGGCTCCAGGCTCCAGGCTCATGGCTAAAGGCTCCCGGTTCCCGGCTCTGGGCTCGCGATCAGTTCCCGATTCCGATCTCCAGGACCCAGGTTTCCGGTTTGGGGTTTATTCCATGCTCTGGCTTTTGGGCTCCGGGTTCCAGGCTTCGGGCTCAGGGTAAGTTCAATGCCGGGGTTTCAACCCTGGCCTCCAGGTTCTGAAAACAGGGTCATTTCCACGCTCTGGGCTGCAAAATCCAGGTTCTAGGCTCCAGACTCCAGGCTCCAGGCTCCAGGCTCCAGGCTCCAAGCTCCAGGCTCCAGGCTCCAGGCTCCACGCTCGGGATCAGATCCAGTCTACGGGCTCCAGGGTCCGGGCTCAAGGTTCCGTGCTCGGGGTAAGTTCCAGGCTCCAGGCTCAAGGCTCCAGGAACGGGCTCTAGGCTCCACGCTCCTTGCTCAGCGCTCCAGGCTCCAGGCTTCAGGCACGGGGTCATTTCCAGGCTCCGGACTCCAAGGCTCAAATCTCCATGCTCACGGCTCTACGCTCACGGCTCCATGCTCCGGGCTCCAGGCACGGGGTCACTTTGAGGATCTGGGCTCAGAGCTCCAGTCCTTAAGCCCGTGTCTGTAAGCTCCGCGCTCCAGGCTCCGCCCTCCAGACTCAAGGCTCCAGGTTATTTGTAAATGGAAGGCTTCGTTCTTCAGGTTAACGGCTCCAGACTTACGGTCTCGGGTTCAGTTCCAGGCTCGGTGCTACGGCCTCCGGCCTCCGACCTCCGGGTTCCGGGCTCCAGCCTCCGGGTTCCATGTTTGGGGACATTTCCAGGCTACGGGCTCCGGTGTCGTGTTCAGTTCCAGGCTCAAGGCTCCGGGATCCTAGCGCTGGGTTACAGGCTACAGGCTCACCACAATGTACAGACCTCTCGGTTTTCCTGGTTTTCTGAGTAGAAGAGGCAAAAATGTCATTTTTGTGCGTTTAAGACGATAAGAAGCTGTTTTTGTCACTTTAAGAAAATAATGTTTTAGTCTCACGGAAAATTTTATGAACTGGTAAGTCTATGACAAAACAGCCATAAACCACTTATTTCTGCCTTATTTTTTAGTGTTTTCATGCTTTTCTGCGTAGAAGAGGCAGAATGTCATTTTTGAGCGTTTCAGACGATAAGAAGCTGTTTTGGTCACTTTGAGACAAGGATATTTTTTTCTCAAGCAAAACGTCATGAACTGATAAGACGTATACAAAACAGCCATAAAACACTTATTTCTGACTTGTTTTTAGTGTTTTTATGCTTTTCTGAGTAGATGAGGCAAAAATGTCATTTTTGAGCGTTTCAGACGATAAGAAGCTGTTTTGGTCACTTTGAGACAATGATTTTTTTTTTTCTCAAGCAAAACGTCATGAACTGATAAGACGTATACAAAACAGCCATAAAACACTTATTTCTGACTTGTTTTTAGTGTTTTCATGCTTTTCTGAGTAGAAGAGGCAAAAATGCCATTGTTGAGCGTTTCAGACTATAAGAAGCTGTTATGGTCACTTTGAGACAAGGATTTTTTTTCTCAAGCAAAACATCATGAACTGATAAGACGTATACAAAACAGCAATAAAACACTTATTTCTGACTTGTTTTTAGTGTTTTCATGCTTTTCTGAGTAGAAGAGGGAAAAATGTCATTTTTGAGCATTTCAGACGATAAGAAGCTGTTTTGGTCACTTTCAGACAAAGATGTTTTTTTTTCAAGCAGAACTTCATGATTTGAGAAGACTTTTAATAAAAAGCCATAAAACACTTATTTCTGACTTGTTTTCAGTGTTTTCATGCTTTTCTGCGTAGAAGAGGCAAGATGTCATTTTTGAGTTTTTCAGACGATAAGAAGCTGTTTTGGTCACTTTAAGAAAAGAATGTTTTAGTCTCACGGAAAATTTTATGAACTGGTAAGTCTATTAAAAAACAGCCATAAACCACTTATTTCTGCCTTATTTTTAGTGTTTTCATGCTTTTCTGCGTAGAAGAGGCAGAATGTCATTTTTGAGCGTTTCAGACGATAAGAAGCTGTTATGGTCACTTTGAGACAAGGATATTTTTTTCTCAAGCAAAACGTCATGAACTGATAAGACGTATACAAAACAGCCATAAAACACTTATTTCTGACTTGTTTTTAGTGTTTTCATGCTTTTCTGAGTAGAAGAGGCAAAAATGTCATTTTTGAGCGTTTCAGACGATAAGAAGCTGTTATGGTCACTTTGAGACAAGGATTTTTTTTCTCAAGCAAAACGTCATGAACTGATAAGACGTATACAAAACAGCAATAAAACACTTATTTCTGACTTGTTTTTAGTGTTTTCATGCTTTTCTGAGTAGAAGAGGAAAAAATGTCATTTTTTGAGCGTTTCAGACGATAAGAAGCTGTTTTGGTCACTTTCAGACAAAGATGTTTTTTTTTTTTCAAGCAGAACTTCATGATTTGAGAAGACTTTTAAGAAAAAGCCATAAAACACTTATTTCTGACTTGTTTTCAGTGTTTTCATGCTTTTCTGCGTAGAAGAGGCAAAATGTCATTTTTGAGTTTTTCAGGACGATAAGAAGCTGTTTTGGTCACTTTGTGACAAGGATGTTTTTTTTAGCTTAACTTCATGATTTGAAATTACTTTTTTAAAAAAAAGCCATAAAACACTTATTTCTTACTTGCTTTTAGTGTTTTCATGCTTTTTTGTCTATATGGGTAAAAATGTCATTTATTGGCGTTTCACGCAAGCAGAAACTGATTTGGTCACTTTTGAGAAAAGGATGTTTTGTCTCAAGCAGAACGTAAAGCTTCACACTTAGTTCTGGCATTTCTCAAACCGCACCGTGGAGATGGAATGCTGACTTAAATTGCAACCACACTCTAGTGGAAAAACTCTGTCCGTGGTCCTGAATTCTTTGTCTTTCTCTTGTTCTCTCTCTCCCTCTTCCCTCCAACCCCCGTTGCACACTGGCGTGCATGGACGAGGAAGAGCACTGGGAAATGTCGCACTGACCGTTGTCAGGGTTAGACCGGGACGGCTGGTGGACGGTGTGGACTCTGTCTTTTTTCCAGTCCGTGTGGGACATTGTTATATTTCCAGAGACAGAACACCGGTCAGCCTAACCCCGTTTTCAAGCTCCGGTTCTTTTCTCATCTGGAACTGGATAACGATAAAACATGAACCGTAACTTTGTTATTTTTTTCCAGAGACAACCCCTTAAAGTCTAACACCTTTTTTTTTTTTTTTTTTTTTTTAACCTTCGGGGCTTCTCCTCAACTTTAGCCGAAATCTAACCTTGTTCAGGTCATAATCTTTTCCCCTCTCTCCCCCTCTCTTCTCTCCAGCCCCCTGCGTTGTGGAACTTTTTCAACCCCCCCCCCCCCCCCCCCCCCCCCCCCACCCCCCCCACCCCCACCAGTGTGCCCCACATCAGAGCCTCACACTCGAGCTCGAGGAATGAACTCTCGCCCTGGTCCTGGTTCTCCCCTCCACCCCCCCTTTTAGCCACCTTGACGCTGCACATTTGCATGCGCTGAGGAGGAGGAACGCCGGGAAATGTCGCGCTGCCCGGGTCAGGATTAGGCCGGACGGCCGGCGGACCGTGTGGACTCTTTCTTTTTTCCAGGCCTGTGTGGGACGTGCTATTTTTCCAGGCCATTGTGGGAATCTGTTATGTTTTTTTCAAAGACAGAACGCCGGTTAGCTGATCCCCTTTTTAAACTCCGGTTCTTTTCTCATCTGGAGCTGGATAACGGTAAAACTCGAACCGTATGTGGGACCAGGGCCGGACTGAGACTCATTTTTAGCCCTGGCGTTTCGTACCTCAGACCGGCCAACTTTAGATCACGAACAATTATTATTAAAATCATGGAATTATAACCTTACATGTTAGGTCTACACACTGTTCTGCAAAGCCTTGTAATTCAGTGTATTTTCTAGAATATTTCCAATTCAGCGCAAGTAAAGGTTACTTCACAGTGTGGATTTATTTCAACAGTGAGTGCACATCGACATCTCCAACATTATTATTCCTCACAACACAACAATAACAGAATCTATATTTTTGTTCTTATAGGTGTTAATATTTTTCAAAACTTTATAATGTTTGAAATGAAATCAAAGAATTTATTAAAAAAAATATTAAATAAAAAAATAATTTTAAAAAATAAGGCTTGCTGCACTTTTTAATAACGCTATCATTTTTGTATCCTTTGCAACAAAAGATTTCCATCACAACTTACCTGCGTTTTTTTCCATCTTTGTTATTGAAAACTTTTGATATAGTGATATTAGGGGTTTGACGAGGATGATAAGAAAAAAAAATGTATGTATGACTGACATGACTGAGTGTGAGCAAAGTAATCAAAGCTAACAACAGACTCATCTTCATCTGTCTCATTTCTGATTAGTGGTTCAGGGTTCTGCTGCTGAGCTGCTCCTCTGTCATCAGTAGATACTGCTCTCCCTTTCACTCTTCCTTCAGTTTCCTTAGATTCGCCTGCACCTGTATCACAGTAAAAAATAATATCTACAGACATTTTGACTTACTTAACCAATTAAGATATTTACATTGGCAAAATATGCAGGCTTATTTGACATTCCTTTATGCTATTGCCTTTCAATTGCGGGCTTTGTGTATTTACTGTCTCACGTTTAATGATGAAAAATAAAATAGGTCAGGACTACCGTTTGGGTATAGAAAGTGGTTTTACTGCAACTAATCCTTGTTCACACAGTCTGTTCCAACAGCTCACCTTTTCCTTCCATAGTGACAGGAGCAATCCCCTAGCTCTACTTCTGACACTAAATCACATTTTAAAAATGGTCATAATTCTCAGCACAAATCTTCTATTTTGCAAAGCCTTGGTGTCAGTTTCATTCATGTAGTGCTGAATCATCTAGCATCTCAGAGCACCTTTAATACTGAACAGGCCTACACCACACTCTTCATTGTAGTCTATTATTCTAATAATCTTCAGTCTATGAGAAGTCCTACCGGCCCACTCTGGACTTGTGGGCTCATGGCTGGTGTCTGCTGCTGGATCTGCTTTCTGACTCTGAGGAGCTACAAGATAAAGTTTCCCAGTTATGTGGCGTTGCATCATACTATTATTTAAATTGCATAACGTTATGTTACACGCCAAAATGCCACACAATTCATTGACTCGATAATTAACTAGCTTGAAAGGTGGTTTACCCGTTTCATCGTCCTCATTAGTTGTTTCCAACCGGGAGGTCATTTTTGTGAAAAAGTTACCGATTTTGTCACATTTGGCTGCGTTTGCTTCCAGAGCTATCCTCTTTCTAATTCTTTCCTTTTCTGCATCACCCTTGCTCTTTCTATTATCCATGTTTAAAACAGAAAAACACAGCTGACCACCGACATAGCCAACAGAGCAGAGATCATATATGCTCCACAGCTACAGTATAGAGCTACTAACAAGCAAGGACATAGGTGCGTCTGCATCTGCTTGCTAGTAGAGGGAGTGGTGGCCCAAGAACAGCGGTTGCAGTTAAAGATAAACCCAGTGCTATGACACCCCCCGCAAAATAAATAAATAAATAAATATATATATATATATATATATATAATATACATACATATATATATATATATATATATATAATATATATATATATATATATATATATATATATATTGAAAGTGAACTCCAGCCCTCGCGGACTAAATATTATACTGGCCCACCAGGAATGATCTCGGTTCTCCCTATTAGCCGGACCGTGTGGGACTTGTGGGACCGTGTGGGCCTGTGTGGGACTTTGTTATGTTTTTTTTCCAGACAGAACCCCTGTAAGCCTAACCCCTTTTTGATCTCTGGTGCTTTTCTCACGTGGAGCTTGATAACGGTAAAACTCAAACGTCTGTGGCCATTTTTCAGAACTCTCCTCCTCCTCTCCCTGGTCTGACTCTTTTTTTCTGTCTCTCTCCCACTCTTTCCTCCGGCCACTTTAAAGCTGCACACTGACTTCTGGCATTTTTCAAAACGTCCCGTGGAGACGGAATGCCTCCCCACATTGCAGCCACACATTGGGGGCTGAACTCTGGTCCTCCTTGCCTGTCTTCGGTGTGACTCGGGCTTCTAAAAACTGATTGCACTTGCTGTATTTATCGTATTTTAAATGTATTGTAATGATATTTTGTTGTTTTTTAATGGTATTTGAATTGTATTTTATTTGTACTTTTTATTTATGCTTTGCACTGTAAAGAACTTTTTGACTTTGTCTGTGAAAAGTGCTCTATCAATAAAATGTATTGACTCTTTTGCCTACTTACTGTCTGACTCTTTTTTTCCCCCCTCTCTCCCCCTTTCTTCATCAGCCACGTTAAAGCTTCACACTGGGACTAAAAATCACATCCTCTTGCCCGGTTAGGGTTAGGGCTGAGGCCAGGGCCTGGGTTGGGGCTCCGGGCTAGGGCTAAGTTCCAGGGTTCAGGTTAGGGCTGAGGCCAGGGTCAGGGTTAAGGCTCCAAGCTCGGGCTCAGTTACAGGCTCCAGGCTCAAGGCTCTAGGCTTTAGGCTCCGGGTTCTGGGCTCCGTGCTCCAGGCTCCATCTCCAGGCTCCGCGTTCCTTGCTCCGGGCTCGGGGTTAATTCCAAGCTTTGGGCTCAAGGTTCCAGGCTCCGGGCTCCAGGCTCCGGGCTCCGGGCTCCGGGCTCCGGGCTCCGGGCTCCGGGCTCCGGGGTTCACAGTTCTGGGATCCAGGCTTCAGGCTCCAGGCTTCGGGTTTGGGGTTATTTCCAGGCTTAGGGTTCCACGCCCTGGGCTCAAAGCTTCTGGCTCAATGCTCATGGCTCCGGGTTCGGGATCAGTTCCAGGCTCCGGGATCCAGGCCCCAGGTTTCGGGGTCGGGGTCAGTTTCAAGCTCGAAGCTCCGGGCTCAAGGCTCCGCAATCAAGGATTAAGGCTCTGGGCTAAGGGTCAGCTCCAGGCTCCGGGCTCAAGACTCCAGGCTCCAGGCTCCAGGCTCTTGACTCGGGGTCAGTACAAGGCTTTGGGCTCCCGGCCCCTAGTCTCACGGCTCCATGCTCCGGGCCCCAGGCTCCGAGCTCAAGGTTCTGTGCTCGGGGTCAGTTCAAGGCTCTATGCTCCAGGCTCAAAGCTCACGGCTCCATGCTACGGGATCCAGGCTTGGGGTAAGTTCAGGGGTTCAGGTTCCAGGCTCAGGGATAAAGGCTCAATGTTCATGGTCAGTTCAAGGCTCCGGGTTCTTTTCTCCGGGCTCGGGGTCACTTCGAGTATCTGGGTTCCGGGCTCCAGTCTTTAAGGTCTGAGCTCTAGATTCCACGCACTAGGCTCAAGGCTCCAGGCTCATGGCTACATGCTCCAGGCTCAAGGCGCAAGGCTCCAGGGTGTTGGTCAGTTAAAGGCTCTGTGCTCCAGGCTACCGGCTCCAGACTCCAGGCTCGGTATCAGTTTCAAGCTCCTGGTTCCAGGCACAGGGCTCCGGGCTTGGGGTCAGTTCTATGCTCCGGGCTCCAGGCTCAAGCCTCTAGGCTCGGGGTCAGTTTCAGGCAACGCACATCGGGCTCCAGGCTCCAGGCTCCAGGCTCCAGGCTCCAGGCTCCGGGCTCCAGGCTCCGGGCTCCGGGCTCCGGGCTCCCAGCTTTTGGTCTTTTCCAGGCTATGAGAACCATTCAAAAGGTTCCAGACTCAAGGATTGGGGTCCGTTCAACCCGAAACCTGGGTCCTGGAGACCGGAGTCTGGAACTGATCTTGAGCCCAGAGCCTGGAGCTTTGAACCTGGAGCCGGGAGCCTTGAACCTGGAGCCTTGAGCCTAGAGCCTGGAAGAAGATCCAAAGCCCAAAGCCTTGAGCCCGGAGCCTGGAAAAAACCCTGTGCCTGGAGCCCTGGGTTTGGAACCCCAAGCATGGAACTTGGGGCCTGACAGCTGGGAGACTGGCACTTGGAACTGACTCCATGCCTGGAGCCTTGAGCCTGTAGACTTGAGCCGTGGGTCTGGAACTTTGAGCCTGGAGTATGGAGCCTTGAACTGAACCGGAGACTGGAGCCTGAAGACTGGAGCGTGGAACTGACCCCGAATCCGTAGCCCGGATACTGGATTGATGAACCTGGAGCCTGGAGCCTGGAACCTGGAAACCTGGAGCCTTGAACTGATGCCAAACCCGGACCCTAGAGCCTAGTGCCCGGAGCCTAGAACTGGTCACGAGCCTGGAGCCTGGAGCCTGGAGCCTGGAAGAAGACACCAAGCCCAACGTCTGAATCATGGAGCCTGGTGCGAGCAGACTGGAACTGACCTGAAACCCTTATCCTGGAGCCTTGAGGCTGGAGCCTGAAACTGATCACGAGCCCATAGCCTGGAGCGCAGAGCTTGGAGCTTTGAACCTGGAGCCTGGAGCCTGGAGTCTGGAGTTTGGAGCCTGGAGCCTGGAAGAAGACCCTGAGCCCAAAGCCTGGAGCCCGGAGCCTGGTGCTGGGAGTCTTGAGCTTGGAACGCGTAGCAACGAACCTGGACTATGGAGCCTGTGGCCTGGAACTGGCCTCGAGCCCGAAAAGTGGAGCCTAAAACCTGGAGACCAGATCTTGGAACTGACCCCATGCCAAGAGTCTGGAGCCCGGAGCCCAAAGCCCGGAGCCCGGAGACTTGAGGGGGGAGCACGGAGTCTGGAACTGACACTGAGCCTGGAGCCTGAGCCCAGAGCCTGAAGCATGGAGCCCGGAGCCTAGAACTGACCCCGACTCTTGAGCCTATAGCCTGGAGCCCAGAGCCTTGTGACTGGAGCCATGAACTGATCCTGAACCTTGAGCCTGGAGTCTTGAGCCCGGAGCATGGAACTGACCCCGAGGCTGGAGCCTTGAGCCTGGAGACTGGAGCCTTGAGCCTGGAGCCAGGTGCTATTCGCCTGGAACGTGTAGTCACGAACTTGGAGCATAGAACCTTTAGCCTGGAAATGTGCCAAATATATGGAGCCTAAAACCTGGAACCCGGAGCCACGAACATACTCCGAGCCCAAAGCCTGGATCCCGGAGGAAGGAACGCGGAGCCTGGAGCCTTGAGCCTGGAGCCTGGAGCAACGAGCCTTCAAACTTGAGCCCGGAGCCACAAACTGACCCTGATCCCAAAGCCTTGAGCCACGAGCCTCGAACTGACCCCGATCCCGGATCCTGGAGCATTGTGTCTGGAACCTGGAGCCTGGTGCCCGGAACCTGGAGCCTGGAGCCTGGAGCCCAGAGCACGGAGCCCGGAGCCTTGAGCCCGGAGCCTGGAACTTACCCAGAGCCCTAAGCCTTGAGCCTCAAGCCTGGTACCTGGAGAACGGAAGTGCCCCAAAGCCCGAAGCCTGGAGCCCGGAGCCTTGAGCGCGGAGCCATGAGCCTTTGAGCAGGGAGCCCGGAGTCTGAAGCCTGGAGACTGGAGGCTTTAGCCCTTAGCCCGGAGCCTGGAACTTAACCCTTGCCCAGATTCTTGAAATGGAGCGCGGAGCCTGGAGTATGGAGTCTGGAGCCGGGAGCCTGGAGCCTGGAGCCCTTAAGTGACCCCAAGCCCGGAGCACGGAGCATGGAGCCTGGAGCTTGGAGCCTTGAGCCTGGAGCCTGGAGCCCGGAACCTGGAGCCAAAAGCCTGGAACTGACACTGAGCCAAGAGCCTAGAGCCTGGAGCCAAGAGCCCACAGTCTGGAAATTAACCTGAGCAAGGAATCTGGAGCCTTGACCTGGTGTTTGGGGCACGGAGCCTGGAGCCCGATGCGTGGTGCCTGAAACTGAATCCGAGCCTCGAGGCTTTAGCCTGGAGCCCGGAGCATGGAACTGACCCTGAGCCTATGCGTGGAACCTTGAGCCTGGAGTGTGGACCCTGGATCCTTTAGCCCGGAGCCTCAAACTGATCCCAAGCTTGGAGTCTGGAGCCAGTAGCCTGGAAAACGGAATCTGCAACTGAGCAAGACCCTGGAGCCTTGCGCCTTGCGCCTTGAGCCTTGAGCCTGGAGCATGTAGCCTGGAGCCTGGAGCCTGGAGCCTTTTGCCTAGTGCGTGGAAACAAGAGCCCAGACCTTAAAGATTAGAGCCCGGAACCCAGATACTCGAAGTGACCGCAAGCCTGCAGAAAAGAACCCGGAGCCTTGAACTGACCATGAAAATTGAGCCTTGGTCCCTTAGCCTGGAACCCAAACCCTGGAACTTACCCCAAGCCTGGATCCCATAGCATGGTGCCGTGAGCTTGGAGCCTGGAGCATAGAGCCTGGAAATGACCTTAAGTCCAGACCTCTGAGCCTGGAGCCAAGAAATGACCCCGAGCCTGGAGCCCTGAACATGGAGCGTGGATAGCGGACCCTGGAACTGACCCCGAGCACAGAACCTTGAGCTCTGAGCCTGGGGCCCGGAGCATGGAGCCGTGAGCATGGAGCCGGAAGCCTGGAGCCGGGAGCACAAAGCCTTGTACTTTCCCTGAGTCAAGAGCCTGAAGCCTGGAGTCTCTAGCCCGGAGCCTGGAAATGAACCTGTGCCTGGAGCCTTGAGCCAAGAGCCGAGAACTGACCCTGAGCAAAAAACCTTGAGCCAGGACCCTGCAGCCAGGACACTGGAACTGACCTGGAGCCTGGAGCCTGGAGCCTGGAGCCTTGAGCTCGGATCATTGAGCCGTGAGCATGGAGCCGTGAGCCTGGAGCCTGGAGCCTGGAGCCTGGAGCCTGGAGCCTGGAGCCTGGAGCCTGGAGTCCGGTGCCTGGAACTGACCCCGAGTGCGAAGCCTTGAAGCTGGATTCTGGAGCCCGGAGTTTGGAAATGACCCCGTTCTCAGAGCCTGGAGCCAGGGGCGTGAATCCCCGAGCATGGAACTTATCCCGAGCCCGAAGCCAGGAGCCTGGAGCCGATGGCCAGAGCATGGAATACACCCCGAACCTGAAACCTTGGTATTGGAGACCGTAGTCTGGAACTGATCTTGAGCCCAGAGCCTGGAGCTTGAGCCTTGAGCCAGGAGCCTTGAACCTGGAGCCTTGAGCCTAGAGCCTGGAAGAAGATCCCGAGCCCAAAGCCTGGAGCCCGGAGCCTGGAAAAAACCCCGTGCCTGGAGCCTGGAGCCCTGGGTGTGGAACCCAAAACATGGAACTTACCCCGAACCAGAAGCCTGGGGCCTGAAAGCCGGGAGACCGGCACTTGGAACTGACTCCATGCCTGGAGCCTGGCGCCTTGAGCGTGGAGACTTGAGCCTGGAGTCTGGAACTTGGAGCCTGGAGTATGGAGCCTTGAACTGAAACCGGAGACTGGAGCCTGAAGACTGGAGCGTGTAACTGACCAAGAATCCGGAGCCCGGATACTGGATTGATGAGCTTGGAGCCTGGAGCCTGAAACCTGGAAACCTGGAGCCCGGAGCCTTGAACTGATGCTAAACCCGGACCCTAGAGCCTAGTGCCCGGAGCCTTGAACTGGTAACGAGCCTGGAGCCTGGAAGGAGACACCAAGCCCAATGCCTGGATCATGGAGCCTTGAGCCAGGAGACTGGAACTGACCAAAAACCCTGATCCTGGAGCCTGGAGGCCGGAGCCTGGAACTGATCACGAGCCCATAGCCTGGAGCTTGGAGCTTGGAACCTGGAGCCTGGAGTCTGGAGGTAGGAGCCTGGAGCCTGGAAGAAGACCCTGAGCCCAAAGCCTGGAGCCCGGAGCCTAGAGCCAGGAACCTCGAGACTGGAACTGAACCCGAGAATGGAGCCCGGAGCCTGGATCTGACCCTTAGCCCAGAGCCTGGATCCTTGATTGCGGCGCCTTGAGCCCGGAGCTTCGAGCTTGGAACTGACCCCGATCTCGGAACCTCGGGCCTGGAACCCGGAACCTTGAACTGATCCCGAACCCGGAGCCATGAGCTTTGAGCCGGAAGTTTTGAACCAGAGGTTTTGAGCCAGGAGCATGGAGCCTGGAAGAAGACCCAAAGCCCAAAGTCTGGAGCCAGCAGACTGGAAATAAACCCGTGTCCGGAGTCTTGAGCCCAGGACGTGGAACCCGTAGACTGGAACTTACCCCAAACCCGAAGCCTGGAGCCTGAAGCCTGTATCCCAGAACTTTGAACTTACCCCATGCCCGGAGCCTGGAGCCTGGAGCCTGGAGCCTGGAGCCTAGAGCCTAGATTCTAGAGCCTTGAGCTCGGAGCCTTGAGTGCGGAGCCTGGAGCCTAGAGCCTACAGCCTAGAGCCTAGACCCTAGACCCTTGAGCCTGGAGCCTGGAGCCTGAAGTAAAGACCCTGAACCATGCAGCCTTGAGCATGGAGCCTGGAACCTGGAGCCTAGAGCGTGGAAGTGAACCCAAGCCTTGAGCTTGGAGCCTTTAGCCCAGAGCAAGGAACTTACCCAGAGCCTGGAGCCTTGAGCTTTGAGCCTTCAGCCTTGAGCTTTGTGCCGGGAGCCTTAAGCCTGGAACGCGTAGCAACAAGCCTGGAAAATGGAGCCATTAGCCTTGAACTGACCCCGAGCATGAAATTTGGAGCCTAACACCTGGAGACCGGAACTTGGAACTGACCCCATGCCCAGAGCCTGGAGCCTGACACCTGGAGCCTTGAGCGGGGAGCCCGGAGCCAGGAACTGACACTGAGCCAGGAGCCTTAAGCCCGGAGCCTGAAGCATGGTGCCATGAGCCTCGAACTGACCCAGAGCATTGAGCCTTTAGCCTTGATCCATGAGTTTGAAGCATGGAGCCTGGAGCCTGGAGTCTGGAGTCTGGAGCCCTTACCCCGGAGCATGGAGCCCAGAGCCTGGAACTGACCCCGATACGGGAGCCTGGAGCCAAGACCTTGAAACATGGCGCCTTGAGCCTGGAGCAAGGAGCCCGGAGCCCAGAGCACAGATCCAAGAGCCTAGAGCCAGGTGACTGCAGCATGGAAATGACCCCGAGCCTTGAGCTTGCAGCCTTAACCCTGGAGCATGGAACTTACCCTGAGCCTGTAGCCTTGAGCTTGGAGCCTTCAGTCTGGAGCGTGGTGCAGGGAGCCTTGAGCCTGGAATGCGTAGATGTGAACCTGGACTATGGAGCCTCTAGCCTGGAACTGATCTCGAGCCCGAAAACTGGAGCCTAAAACCTGGAGACCAGATCTTGGACCTGACCCCATGCCAAGAGTCTGGAGCCCGGAGCCCAGAGCCCAGAGCCCAGAGCCCAGAGCCCGGAGCCCGGAGCCCGGAGCACGGAGCCCGGAGCCTGGAAACCGGAGCCCGAAGCCCGGAGCCCGGTGCCCGGAGCCTGTAGCCTTGAAGGGAAGGCACGGAGCCTGGAACTGACACTGAGCCCGGAGCCTTGAGCCCAGAGGCTGAAGCATGGAGCCCGGAGCATTGAACTGACCCCGACCCTGGAGCCTATAGCCTGGAGCCAAGAGCATGACGCACGGAGCCTTGAGCCTGGAGTCAAGAGTCTGGTGACTGGAGCCATGAACTGACCCTGAACCCGGAGCCTGGAGTCTTGAGCCCCGGAGCATGGAACTGACCCCGGGGCTGGAGCCTGGGAGACCGGAGCCTTGAGCCTGGAGCCAGGTGCCATTAGCCTGGAATGCGTAGTCACGAACTTGGAGCATAGAATCCGTAGTCTGGAATCGTGCCCAAAATATGGAGCCAAAAACCTGGAGCCAGGAGTCACAAACATACTCCGAGCCCAAAGCCTGGATCCCGGAGAAACTAACGACGCGGAGCCTGGAGCCTGGAGCCTGGAGCCTGGAGCCTGGAGCCTGGAGCCTGGAGCCTGGAGCCTGAAGCCTGGAGCCCGGAGCCTAGTGTGTGGAATCTAGAGTCCAGATCTTAAAGATTGGAGCCCGGAACCCAGATACTCGAAGTGACCCCGAGCCCGGAGAAAAGAACCTGGAGCCTTGAACTGACCTATGAACATTGAGCCTTGATCCATGAGCCCTGGAACCCGAACCCTGGAACTTACCCCAAGCCTGGATCCTGTAGCATGGAGCCGTGAGCTTGGAGCCTAGAGCATAGAGCCGGGAACTGACCTTAAGTCCGGACCTCTGAGCCAAGAGCCCTGAACATGGAGCGAGGAGCGCGGAGCCTGGAACTGACCCCGAGCACAGAACCTTGAGCTCTGAGCCTGGGGCCTGGAGCATGGAGCCGTGAGCATGGAGCCTTTGAGCCTGGAGCCGGGAGCCAAAAGCCTTGTACTGACCCAGAGTCAAAGCCTGGACCTTGGAGTCTTGAGCCCGGAGCCTGGAAATGACCCTCTGCCTGGAGCCTTGAGCCCAGAGCCTAGAACTGACCCCGAGCACAAAACCTTGAGCCAGGACCCTGCAGCCCGTAGACTGGAACTGACCCCGAGCCTGGAGCCTGGAGCCTGGAGCCTGGAGCTCGAGCATTGAGCCGTGAGCATGGAGCTGTGAGCCTGGAGCCTGGAGTCCGGAGCCTGGAACTCACCCCGAGTGCAGAGCCTTGAAGTTGGATTCTGGAGCCCGGAGTTTGGAAATGACCCCGTTCTCAGAGCCTGGAGCCAGGAGCTGGATCCCCGAGCATGGAACTTACCCCGAGCCAGAAGCCTGGAGACTTGAGTCCCGAAGGCCAGAGCATGGAATACCCCCCGAACCCGAAAACTGGGTCCTGCAGACTGGAGTCTTGAACTGATCTTGAGCCCAGAGCCTGGAGCTTTGAGCATGGAGCTTTGAGCCTGGAGCCTTAAGCCTTGCGCCTGGAGACCTGAGCCTGGAGTCTGGAACTGGGAGCCTGGAGTCATGAGTCTTGAACTGAACCGGAGACTGGAGCCTTAAGACTGGAGCGTGGAACTGACCCCGAATCCGGAGCCTGGATACTGGATCGATGAGCCTGGAGCATGGAATCTGGAACCTGGAACCTTGAGCCCGGAGCCTTGAACTGAGGTCAGGTCCAAGTTCCGGTCTTCAGGGTTTAGGCTCCAGTATTAAGGCTCCAGGCGTCGGGCTCGGGCTGAGTTCAATGCTCGGGGTTCCACGCACTGGGCTCCAGCCTCTGGGAACGGGGTCATTTCCACGCTCCAGGCTCCAGAATAAAGGCTTCGGACTCAGAGTCAGTTCAAGGGTCCGGGCTCGTGGCTCAAGGCTCACAGCTCCATGCTCACGGCTCAATGCTCCGAGCTCCAGGCTCCAGTCTAAAGGCTCACAGTTTCATGCTCACGGCTCAATGCTCCGAGCTCAGGGCTCCAGGGCTCCACGCTCCAGGCTTGGGGTCAGTTCCAGTCTCCGGGCTTCTGGGTCCTGACTCAAGGTTCCGTGCTCGGAGTCAGTTCCAGTCTCCGGACTCCAGGATCCAGGCACAGGGTCATTTCCAGACTCCTGGCTCAAGACTCCAGGCTCTTGACTCGGGGTCATGTACAAGGCTTTGGGCTCACAGCTCCAGGGTCACGGCTCCAATCTCACGGATCCATGCGCTGGACCCCAGGTTCCGAGCTCAAGGTTCTGTGCTTGGGGTCAGTTCCAGGCTCCGCGCTCCATGCTCCATGTTCAGGGCTCCGGGCTCGGGGTCATTTCTTTGCTCCGGGCTCCAAGGACCGGACTTAAGGTCATTTCCAGGCTCCATGCGCCAGGCTCCAAGCTCACGGCTCCATGCTACGGGCTCCAGGCTTGGGGTAAGTTCCAGGGTTCTGGGCTCCAGGCTCAGGGATGAAGGACCAATGTTCATGGTCCGTTCAAGGCTCCGGGTTCGTTCCTCCGGGCTCGGGGTCACTCTGAGTATCTTGGTTCTGGGCTCCAGTCTTTAAGGTCTGGGCTCTAGATTCTGTGCACTAGGCTCCAGGCTCCGGGCTCACGGCTCAAGGCTCCAGGCTCACGGCTCCAAGCTCCAGGCTCAAGGCTCCAGGCTCCAGGGTCAGTTGGTCAGTTGCAGACTCTGTGCTCCAGGCTACCGGCTCAAGACTCGAGGCTCGGGATCAGTTCCAGGCTCCTGGCTAAAGGATCCAGGCTCCGCACTCCAGGCTCCTGGTCCCAGGCACAGGGCTCCGGGCTTGGTGTCTGTTCCATGCTCCGGGCTCCAAGCTCCAGCCTCTAGGATCGGGATCAGTTTCAGGCACTGCACATCCAGGCTCCAGGCTCCAGGCTCCATAACCCAAACTTAAGATAAAGGCTCCAGGTTCCTTGCTGGGGGTAATTTCCATGCTCCAGGCTCCAAGCTCCAGCCTCTAGGATCGGGATCAGTTTCAGGCACTGCACATCCAGGCTCCAGGCTCAAGGCTCCATAACCCAAACTTAAGATAAAGGCTCCAGGTTCCTTGCTGGGGGTAATTTCCAGGCTCCAGGCTCCAGGCTCCAGGCTCCTTCCTAAGGGATCAAGGCTTTGGGCTCGGAGTAGGTTCGTGGCTCCGGGCTCAAAGTTTTAGGCTCCTTATTTCGGGCTCAGTTCAAGGCTAAAGGCTCTATGCTCCAGGCTCTATGCTCCAGGCTCGTGACTACGCGTTCCAGGCTACAGGCACCTGGCTCCAGGCTCAAGGCTCCGGGCTCCAGGCTCCAGCCTCGGGGTCAGTTCCATGCTCCGGGCTCAAGACTCAAGGTTCAAGGCTCTGGGTGAGTTCATTGCTCCAGTCACCAGGCTCCAGACTCCAGGCTCAAGGGTCCAGTCTTCTTGCTCGGGGTAAGTTCCATGCTTGGTGTTTCACGCCCAGGGCTCCAGGCTCCTGGCTTTGGGCTTGGGGTCTTCTTACAGGCTCTTGGCTACATGCTCATGGCTCCAGGCTCCAAGCTCCAGGCTCAAGGCTCCAGGCTCCAGGTTCAAAGCTCCAGGCTCAAAGCTCCAGGCTCTGGGCTCGGGATCAGTTCAAGGCTCCGGGAACCAGGACTCAGGTTTCGGGTTCCATGCCCTTGCCGTTGGGCTCCAGACTCAAGGCTTCATGCATTGGGTCAGGTCCAAGTTCCGGTCTCCCGGCTTAAGGCTCCAGGCTTCGGGCTTGGGCTAAGTTCCATGCTCGGGGTTCCACGCCCTGGGCTCCAGGCTCTGGGAACGGGGTCATTTCCACACTCAGGGCTCCAGAATCAAGGCTTCGGACTCGGAGTCAGTTCCAGGCTCTGGGCTCCAGGCTCCTGGCTCCAATCTCCAGACTCACAGCTTCATTCTCACGGCTCAATGCTCAGAGCTCCAAGCTCCAGGCTCCAGGCTTGGGGTCAGTTCCAGTCTCCGGGCTTCTGGGTCCTGTCTCAAGTTTCCGTGCTTGGAGTCAGTTCCAGTCTCTGGACTCCAGGCTCCAGGCAGAGGGTCATTTCCAGGCTCCTGGCTCAAGACTCCAGGCTCACGGCTCTTGACTCGGGGTCAGTACAAGGCTTTGGGCTCACAGCTCCAGGGTCATGGCTCCATGCTCACGGATCCATGCTCCGGAACCCAGGTTCAGAGCTCAAGGTTCTGTGCTCGTGGTCAGTTCCAGGCTCCGCGCTCCATGCTCCATGTTCAGGGCTCCGTGCTACGGGCTCCAAGCTTGGGGTAAGTTCAAGGGTTCGGGCTCCAGGCTCAGGGATCAAGGATCAATGTTCATGGTCAGTTCAAGGCTCCGGGTTCTTTCCTCCGGGCTCGGGGTCACTTCGACTATCTTTGTTCTGGGCTCCAGTCTTTAAGTTCTGGGCTCTAGATTCCATGCACTAGGCTCCCGGCTCAAGGCTCCAGGCTCATGGCTCCAAGCTCCAGGATCAAGGCTCCAGGGTCTTGGTCAGTTGCAGACTCCGTGCTCCAGGCTACCGGCTCAAGACTCTAGGCTCTGGATCAGTTCCAGGCTCCGGGCTAAAGAATCCAGGCTCAGGTCTCCGGGCTTGGTGTCTGTTCCATGCTCCGGGCTCAAAGCTCCAGCCTCTAGGCTCAGGGTCAGTTTCAGGCACTGCGCATCGGGCTCCAGGCTTTAGGTTCCATGACCCAAACTTAAGGTCAAGGCTCCAGGTTCCTTGCTGAGGGTCATTTCCATTCTCCAGGCTCCGGGCTCCTGGCTCCAGGCTTTGGGCTTTTGGTCTTCATCCAGGCAAAAGGCTCCAGACTCAAGGATTGGGGTCAGTTCAACGCTCCGGGCTCAAGACTCCAGGCTCCAGGCTCCAGGGTCGGGGTCATTTCCATGCTCCGGGCTCAAGGCTCAAAGCTCTGGGCTCGGGGTCAGTTCCAAGCTCTGGGCACCGGGCTTCAGGCTCTGGATTCAAGACTCCATGCTCCACGCTCAGGGCGCCGGGCTCCAGGCTCCATGCTGCAAGCTCCGGGCTCCTGGCTCAATGCTCCAAGCTCCGGGCTCCTGGCTCAATGCTCCAAGCTCCGGGCTCCTTGTTCCTGGCTCCTGGCTCCTGGCTCCGGGCTCAGGGCTTCGAGGTCAAGGCTTCAGGCTCCAGGCTCAGGGTTTGTTCCAGGCCTGGGCTCCAGGTTTCAGTCTCAGGGCCAGTTCCAGGCTTCGTACTCCATGCTCCGTGCTAAAGGCTCGGGGTCAGTTCCAGGCTCTGGGTTCCAGCCTCCTATGTCTATGCTCCGCACTCAAGGCTCCGGGCTCCAGGCTCAAGGCACGGGGTCATTTCTAGGCTCCGGTCTCCAAGGTCCGGACGTGTGGTCAGTTCTAGGTTCCGTGCTCTAGGCTCCTGGTTCTGGGCTCAAAGCTTCAAGTTACAGGCTCAAGACTACATGCTCAAGGCTCCATGTTCCAGGCTCCAGGCTCCAGGCTCCAAGCTCCAGGCATGGGGTAGGTTCAAAGTTCTGGGATCCAGGAATAAGGCTCCAGGCATCGGGTTTGGGGTAAGATCAAGGCTCCGGATGCCATGCCCTGAGCTAAAGACTCCGGGACCGGGGTTATGTCCAGTCTCCGGGCTCCATGCTCCCGGCTTAAAGCTTCCGGCTCAAAGCTCATGGCTCCGGGTTCTGGATCTTTTCCAGACTCCTGGTTCCATGCCCCAGGTTCCAGGGTCGGGGTCAGTTCAAAGCTCGAAGCTCCGGGCTCAAGGCTCCGCAATCAAGGATCCAGCCTCTGGGCTTAAGGGTAAGCTCCGGGCTCCGGGCTCTGGTTCAGTTCCAGTCTCGAGGTTCCTGGCTCCAGGCTCTGGGCTCCGGGCTCCGGGCTCAGGGCTCCGGGCTCAGGGCTAAGGGCTTTTGGCTCAGGGTCTTCTTCCAGGCTCCAGGCTCCAAACTCCAGGCTCCAGGCTCCAGGTTCCAGGCTCTAAGCTCCAGACTCCGCGCTCAAGGCTATGGGCTCGTGATCAGTTCCAGGCTCCGGCCTCCAGGCTCCAGGTTCGAGGCTCCAGGATTATGATTCTGGGTAAGTTCCAGTCTCCAGGCTCCAGGCTCCAGGCTCATTATCAGTTCGAGGCCCCAGGCTCTAGGCTCTAGGGTCCGGTTTCGGCGTCAGTTCCAGGCTAAGGGCTCCAAGTTCCAGGTTCCAGGCTCCAGGCTCCAGGCTCATCGATACAGTATCCGGGCTCCGGATTTGGGGTCAGTTCCATGCTCCAGTCTCCAATCTCCGGTTCAGTTCAAGGCTCCAGGCTCCGAGTTCGGGGCCTCAGGCTCCGGACTCCAGGCTCCAGGCTCAAGGCTCAAGGCTCAAGGCTCCGGGCATGGAGTCAGTTCCAAGTTCCGGTCTCCCGACTCTCAGGCGCCAGGCTTCTGGCTCCACACCCAGGGCTCCAAGCTCCAGGCACGGGGTTTTTTTTCCAGGCTCCAGGCTCCAGGCTTTAGGCTTGGGGTCTTCTTCCAGGCTCTCGGCTCCAGGTTCAAGGCTCCAGGCTTAAAGCTCCAGGCTCAAAGCTCCAGTCTCTTAGCTCAAGATCAGTTCCAGACTCCGGTCTCCAGGACCCAGGTTTCGGGTTCGGGGTGTATTCCATGCTCTGGCCTTCGGGCTTCAGGCTCCAGGCTCCAGGCTTCGGGCTCGGGCTTAGTTCCATGCTCGGGGATCCACGCCCCTGGCTCCAGGGTCATAGAACGGGGTCATTTCCACACTCCGGGCTCCAGAATCCAGGTTCAAGGCTCCATGCCCATGGCTCAATGCTCCGAGCTCCATGCTCCAGGCTCCGAGCTCGGGGTCAGTTCCAGTCTCCGGGCTGCAGGGTCCTGGCTCAAGGTTTTGGGCTCGGGGTCAGTTCCAGGCTCCGGGCTCAAGGCTCAAGGCAGAGGGTCATTTCCAGGCCCCGGGCTCAAGACTCCAGGCTCTTGAATCCGGCTCAGTACAAGGCTTTGGGCTCCCAGGTCCAGGCTCACGGCTCCATGCTCACGGCTCCATCCTCCGGGCCCCAGGCTCCGAGCTCAAGGTTCTGTACTCGTTGTCATTTCTTGGCTCCGGGCTCAAAGGTCCGGACTTAAGGTCAGTTCCAGGCTCAAAGCTCCAGGCTCAAAGCTCACGGCTCCATGCTACGGGATCCAGGCTTGGGGTAAGTTCCTGGGTTCGGGTTCCAGGCTCAGGGATCAAGGCTCAATGTTCATGTTCAGTTCAAGGCTCCGGGTTCTTTTCTCCGGGCTTGGGGTCACTTCGCGTACCTGGGTTCCGGGCTCCAGTCTGTAAGGTCTGGGCTCTAGATTCCGCGCACTAGGCTCAAAGTTCTAGGCTCCAGGCTACCATGTCCAGGCTCATGGCGCCAGGCTCCAGGGTCTTGGAAAGTTGCAGGCTCCGTGCTCAATGCCAGACTCCAGGCTTGGTATCAGTTTAAGGCTCCAGGCTAAAGGATCCAGGCTCCACGCTTCAGGCTCCTGGTTCCAGGCACAGGGCTCCGGGCTTGGGGTCAGTTCCATGCGCCAGGCTCAAGCCTCTAGGCTCGGGGTCAGTTTCAGGCACCGCGCATCGGGCTCCAGGCTCCCGGCTCCCGGCTCCTGGCTCCGTGCCCCAAACACCAGGTCAAGGCTCCAGGTTCCTTGCTCAGGGTAATTTCCAGGCTTTGGGCTCTGGGTTCCAGGCTTCAGGCTCCAGGCTCCAGGCTCCAGGCTCAGTGTCAGTTCCAGGCTTTGGGCTCAAGGTTCCGTTCTCCAGGCTCCAAGCTCCATGCTCCATTCTCCATGCTCTGGGATTTGGGTCAATTAAGGGCTCAATGCTCCAGGCTCCAGGCTCCAGACTCCAGGCTCCAGATTCCAGGCTCTGGGATCCAGGCACTGCGCTCCATTCCCTGGTTTCAAGAATCCGGGCTAGGGTTAAGTTCCAGGCTCCGGGCTCAGGGCTCAAGCCTCCTGTCTCCAGGCTTCAGGTTCCGGGCTCCCTGCTCAAGGCTCATGGCTCCGCGGTCAAGGCTCCGGGCTCCAGGCTTTGAGCTTTGGGGCAGTTCCATTCTCCGGGTACCAGGCTTAAGGCTCCAGGCTTAAGGCTCTGGGTCAGTTCCAGGCTCCGGGCTCAAGGCTCCGTGCTCCAGGTTCCGTGTACCAGGCTCCCATTCCAGACACCAAGCTGCAGGATCCGGGATCGGGATCAGGTCGAGGCTCTGGGCTCAAAGCTCTGGGATCAGGGTCAGTTTGTTGCTCCGGGCTCCAGTTTGCAGGCTCAAGGCTCAAGGCTCAAGGCTCCAGGCCCCAGGCTCCGCGTTCCTTCCTCCGGGATCCAGGCTTTGGGCTCGGAGTATGTTCGTGGCTCCGGGCTCAAGGTTTGAGGCTCCATATTTTTGGCACAGTTTCAGGCTCCAGGTTCTATGCTCCAGGTTCGTGACTATGCGTTCCAGGCTAATGACACCTGGCTCCAGGCTCAAGGCTCCGGTCTCCAGGCTCCAGCCTCGGGGTCAGTTCCATTCTCCAGGCTCAAGGCACCGGTCTCCAGGCTCCAGCCTCGGGGTCAGTTCCATTCTCCAGGCTCTAGACTCCACGCTCAAGGCTCCATGCTACATGCTCTGGGCTCCAGGCTTTTGGCTCCAGGGTCGGGGTCACTTCCAGGCTCCATGCTTCAGGCTCTGGGCTCAAGGCTCCGGGCTCAGTTTCAGTTCCAGGCTCCGTGCTCCCCCTTCAAGGTTCCAGGCTCTGGGATCCAGGCTCTTGGCATGGGGTCAGTTCCAAGATCTGGTCTCCAGGTTTAAGGCTCCACTTTGGATTCCGTGCACTAGGCTCAAAGCTCAAGGCTCCAGGCTACATGGTCCAGGCTCAAAGCGCCAGACTCCAGGGTCTTGGTCAGTTGCAGGCTCCGTGCTCAAGGCCAGACTCCAGGCTCGGTATCAGTTTCAGGCTCCAGGCTAAAGGATCCAGCCTCCGCGCTTCAGGCTCCTGGTTCCAGGCACAGAGCTCCGGGCTCGAGGTCAGTTCCAGGCTACAGGCTCCATAGTCCAGGTTCGTTGATACGCATTCCAGGCTCAAGGCTCCAGGCTGAAGTCTCCAAGCCCAAGGCTCCAGCCTCAGGGTAAGTTCCATGCCCCAGGATCAAGACTCCAAGCTCAAGGCACAGGATCAGTTCCAGGCTTAAGTCACCGGGCTCTAGGCTACGGGTTCCAGGGTAGAGGCGCTATGCTTCAAGCTCTTGGCTCCAGGCTCCAGGCTCCAGGCTCCAGGCTCGGGGTCAGTTCCAGGCTCCGGGCTCCATGCTCCGGGGTCAGGGCTCAAGACTCCAGACTCCAGGATCCATGCTCCAGGCTCCAGGCTCCTCTCTCCAGGATCCATGCTTCAAGCTCTGGGATCCAGGCTAAAGGCTCCATGCTCGGGGTCAGTTCAAGGCTCCAGACTCCATGCTTCTGGCTACTGGCTCAGTGTTAGTTCCAGGCTCCGGGCTCCCGCTCAAGGCTCCAGGCTCCGGGCTCCAGGCTCTGGGCATGGGGTCAGTTCCAAGTTCCGGTCTCCAGCTTTTAGGCTCCACATTTCAGGCTCGGGGTTAGTTCCAGGCTAATGGCTAAATTTTCCATGCTCGTTGCTACGCGTACCAGGCTCCAGGCTTCTGACACCAGGCTGAAGGCTGAAGGCTCAAAGCTCAAGGCTCTAGGCTCGGGGTAAGTTCCTTACTCCGGGCTCAAGCCTCTAAGCTCAAGGCTTGGGGTCAGTTCCACGCTCTAGGCTCCAGGCTCCATGCTCAAGTCTGCATGGTTCAAGCTCTTGGCTCCAGGCTCGGGGTCGGTTCCAGGCTCAAGGCTCCAGGCTTCGCTCTCCAGGCTCCGAGCTGCAGGCTATGGGCTCCAGGCTCCGTGTGTTGGGCTTAAGGCTCCAGGCTCCGAGCAAGGGGATAGGTTCCAAGTTCAGGTCTCCCGGCTTCAGGCTCCAGGTTTCTGGCTCGGGGTTAGTTCAATGCTTGGGGTTTCACGCCCAGGGCTCCAGGTTCCCGGAACGAGGTTTTTTCCAGGCTCCTGGCTTTGAGCTTGGGGTCTTCTTCCAGGTTCTAGGCTGCATGCTCATGGCTCCGGGCTCCAAGCTCCAGGCTCAAGGCTCCAGGCTCTGGGCTAAAAGCTCCAGGCTCTTGGCTCGGGATCAATTCAAGGCTCCGGGCACCATTACCCAGGTTTTGACTTCAGGGTTTGTTCAATGCTCTGACCTGTGGGCTCCGGACTCCAGGCTCCAGGCATTGGGTCAGGTCCAAGTTCCGGTCTCTAGGCTTAAGGCTCCAGGCTTCGGGCTCGGGCTAAGTTCCATGCTCTGGCTTCCATGCCCTGAGCTCCAGGCTCTGGGACCGGGTCATTTCCACGCTTCGGGCTCAAGAATCCAGGCTCCGAACTCGGAGTCAGTTCCAGGCTCCGGGCTCGTGGCTCCAGGCTCACAGCTCCATGCTCACGGCTCAATGCTCCGAGCTCCAGGCTCAAGGCTTTGGGTTAGTTCCAGGGTTCCAGGGCTCTGTGCTCAAGGCTCTGGGATCAGGGTCAGTTTTTTGCTACGGGCTCCAGTTTGCTGGCTCCAGGCTCCGTGCTCTAGGCTCATGGCTCAACGCTCAAGGCTCCAGGCTCACGGCTCCAAGCTCCAGGCTCAAGGCTCCAGGGTCTTGGTCACTTACAGACTATATGCTAAAGGCTACCGGCTCAAGACTCTAGGCTCGGGATCAGTTCCAGCCTCTGGCCTAAAGGATCCAGGCTCCGCTTTCCAGGCTCCTGGTTCCAAGCAAAGGGCTCCGGGCTTTGTGTCTGTTCCATTCTCCGGGCTCCAAGCTCCAGCCTCTAGGCTCGGGGTCAGTTTCAGGCACTGCGCATCGGGCTCCAGGCTCCAGGCTCCAGGCTCCATGACCCAAACTTAAGGTAAAGGCTCCAGGTTCCTTGCTGGGGGTTATTTCCAGGCTCCAGGCTCCAGGCTCCTTCCTAAGGGATCATGGCTTTGGGCTCGGAGTATGTTCGTGGCTCCGGGCTCAAAGTTTTAGGCTTTTTATTTCGGGCTCAGTTCAAGGCTACAGGCTCTATGCTCCAGGCTCGTGACTACGCGTTCCAGGCTACAGGCACCTGGCTCCAGGCTCAAGGCTCCGGGCTCCAGGCTCCAGCCTCGGGGTCAGTTCCATGCTCCGGGCTCAAGACTCAAGGCTCAAGGCTCAAAGCTCTGGGTCAGTTCATGGCTCCAGTCACCAGGTTCTAGACTCCAGGCTCTAGGCTCCATACTTCAAGCTCTGAGCACAAGGCCATAGGCTCCAGGGTCGGTTTCAGTTCCAGGCTCCATGCTTCAGGCTCTGGGCTCAAGGCTCTGGGCTCAGTGTCAGTTCCAGGCTCCGTGCTCCCCCCTCAAGGCTCCAGGCTCCAGACTCCAGGCTCAAGGCTGGAGGCTTCTTGCTCGGGGTAAGTTCCATGCTTGGGGTTTAACGCCCAGGGCTCCCGGCTACTGGTTTTTAGCTTGGGGTCTTCATCCAGGCTCTTGGCTCCATGGTCATGGCTCCAGGCTCCAAGCTCCAGGCTCAAGGCTCCAGGCTCCAGGTTCAAAGCTCAAGGCTCAAAGCTCCAGGCTCTGTGCTCGGGATCAGTTCAAGGCTCCGGGCACCAGGACCCAGGTTTCGGGTTCAGGGTGTATTCCATGCTCTGGTCTTTGGGCTCCAGACTCTTCGCTCCAGGCATTGGGTCAGGTCCAAGTTCCGGTCTACAGGCTTAAGGCTCCAGGCTTAAGGATCCAGGCGTCGGGCTCGTGCTGAGTTCAATGCTCGGGGTTCCACGCCCTGGGCTCAAGACTCTGGGAACGGGGTCATTTCCACGCTCCAGGCTCCAGAATAAAGGCTTCGTACTTGGAGTTAGTTCCAGGCTCCAGGCTCGTGGCTCCAGGCTCACACTTCCAAGCTCACGGCTCAATGCTCCGAGCTCCAGTCTCCAGGCTCACAGCTCCATGCTCACGGCTCAATGCTTCGAGCTCAGGGCTCCAGGCTCCAGGCTCCAGGCTCGGGGTCAGTTCCAGTCTCTGGGCTTCTGGGTCCTGACTCAAGGTTCCGTGGTCGGAGTCAGTTCCAGTCTCCGGACTCCAGGCTCCAGGCTCCAGGCTAAAGGCTCCAGGCTCCAGGCTCCAGGCTCCAGGCACAGGGTCATTTCCAGACTCCTGGCTCAAAACTCCAGGCACCAGGCTGTGTGGTCTCGGGGTCAGTTCAAGGCTTTGGGCACACGGCTCCATTCTCACGGATCCATGCGCCGGACCTCAGGTTCCGAGCTCAAGGTTCTTTGCTCGGGGTCCGTTCAAGGCAAGCAAAGGGCTCCGGGCTTGGTGTCTGTTCTATGCTCCGGGCTCCAAGCTCCAGCCTCTAGGCTCGGGGACAGTTTCAGGCACTGCGCATCGGGCTCCAGGCTCAAGGCTCCATGACCAAAACTTAAGGTCAAGGCTCCAGGTTCCTTGCTGGGGGTAATTTCCAGGCTCTAGGCTCCAGGCTCCAGGCTCCTTCCTAAGGTATCAAGGCTTTGGGCTCGGAGTATGTTCGTGGCTCCGGGCTCAAAGTTTTAGGCTCCTTATTTCGGGCTCAGTTCAAGGCTAAAGGCTCTATGCTCCAGTCTCTATGCTCCAGGCTCATGACTACGTGTTCCAGGCTACAGGCACCTGGCTCCAGGCTGAAGCCTCCGGGCTCCAGGCTCCAGCCTCGGGGTCAGTTCCATGCTCCGGGCTAGAGATTCAAGGCTCAAGGCTCTGGGTCAGTTCATGGCTCCAGTCACCAGGTTCTAGACTCCAGGCTCAAGGCTCCATACTTCAAGCTCTGAGCTCTAGGCTATAGGCTCCAGGGTCGGTTTCAGTTCCAGGCTCCATGCTTCAGGCTCCGTGCTCAAGGCTCTGGGCTCAGTGTCAGTTCCAGGCTCTGTGCTCCCCCCTCAAGGCTTCAGGCTCCAGACTCCAGGCTCAAGGGTCTAGGCTTCTTTCTCAGGGTAAGTTCCATGCTTGGGGTTTCACACCTCGGGCTCCAGGCTCCTGGCTTTTGGCTTTGGGTCTTCATCCAGGCTCTTTGCTCCATGCTCATGGCTCCAGGCTCCAAGTTCAAGGCTCAAGGCTCCAGGCTCGAGGTTCAAAGCTCCAGGCTCAAACCTCCAGGCTCTGGGCTCGGGATCATTTCAAGGCTCCGGGCACCAGGACCCAGGTTTCGGGTTCCATGCCCTGGCCTGTGGGCTCCAGACTCCAGGCTCCGGGCATTGGGTCAGGTCCAAGTTCCGGTCTCCAGGCTTAAGGCTCCAGGCTCCAGGCTTCGGGCTCGGGCTAAGTTCCAAGCCTGGAGCCCACGCCCTGGGCTCCAGGCTCTTGGATCGGGGTCATTTCCACACTCAGGGCTCCAGAATCAAGGCTTTGGACTCGGAGTCAGTTCCAGGCTCTGGGCTCCAGGCTCCTGGCTCCAGTGTCCAGACTAGGATCTCCATACTCACGGCTCAATGCTCCGAGCTCCGAGCTCCAAGCTCCAGGCTCCAGGCTCCAGGCTCCAGGCTCCAGGCTCCAGGCTCCAGGCTCCAGGCTCGGGTCAGTTCCAGTCTCCGGGCTTCTGGGTCCTGACTCAAGGTTCCGTGCTCGGAGTCAGTTCCAGTCTCCGGACTCCAAGCTCCAGGAAGAGGGTCATTTCCAGGCTCCTGGCTCAAGACTCCAGGCTCACGGCTCTTGACTCGGGGTCAGTACAAGGCTTTGGGCTCACAGTTCCAGGGTCATGGCTCTTGACTCGGGGTCAGTACAATTCTTTGGGCTCACAGCTCCAGGGTCACGGCTCCATGCTCACGGATCCATGCTCCGGACCCCAGGTTCCGAGCTCAAGGTTCTGTGCTCGGGGTCAGTTCCAGGCTCCGCGCTCCACGCTCCATGTTCAGGGTTCTGGGCTCGGGGTCATTACTTGGCTCCGGGCTCCAAGGTCAGGTCCAGGCTCTATGCTCAAGGCTCCAAGCTCACAGCTCCAAGCTCACAGCTCCATGCTACGGGCTCCAGGCTTGGGGTAAGTTCCAGGGTTCGGGTTTAAGGCTCAGGGATCAAAGATAAATGTTCATAGTCAGTTCAAGGCTCCGGGTTCTTTCCTCCGGGCTCGGGGTCACTTCGAGTATCTTGGTTCTGGGCTCCAGTCTTTAAGGTCTGGGCTCTAGATTCCGTGCACTAGGCTCCAGGCTCCCGGCTCCAGGCTCACGGCTCAAGGCTCAAGGCTCAAGGCTCAAGGCTCCAGGCTCACGGCTCCATGCTCCAGGCTCAAAGCTCCAGGTTCCAGGGTCTTTGTCAGTTGCAGACTTTGTGCTCAAGGCTACCGGCTCAAAACTCAAGGCTCTTGATCAGTTCCAGGCTCCGGGCTAAAGGATCCAGGCTCAGGGCTCCAGGCTTTGTGTCTTTTCCATGCTCCGGGCTCAAAGCTCCAAACTCTAGGCTCGGGGTCAGTTTCAGGCACTGCGCATCGGGCACCAGGCTCCAGGTTCCAGGTTCCATGACCCAAACTTAAGGTCAAGGCTCCAGGATCCTTGCTGAGTGTCATTTCCAGGCTCCAGGCTCAGGGCTCCAGGCTTTGGGCTCTGGGTCTTCTTCCAGGCTCCAGGCTCCAGGCTCATGGCTAAAGGCTCCCGGTTCCCGGCTCTGGGCTCGCGATCAGTTCCCGATTCCGATCTCCAGGACCCAGGTTTCCGGTTTGGGGTTTAGTCCATGCTCTGGCCTTTGGGCTCCAGGCTTCGGGCTCAGGGTAAGTTCAATGCCGGGGTTTCAACCCTGGCCTCCAGGTTCTGAAAACAGGGTCATTTCCACGCTCTGGGCTGCAGAATCCAGGTTCTAGGCTCCAGGCTCCAGGCTCCAGGCTCCAGGCTCCAGGCTCCAGGCTCCAGGCTCGGGATCAGATCCAGTCGACGGGCTCCAGGGTCCGGGCTCAAGGTTCCGTGCTCGGGGTCAGTTCCAGGCTCCAGGCTCAAGGCTCTAGGAACGGGCTCTAGGCTCCACGCTCCTTGCTCAGCGCTCCAGGCTCCAGGCTTCAGGCACGGGGTCAATTCCAGAGTCCGGACTCCAAGGCTCAAATCTCCATGCTCACGGCTCTACGCTCACGGCTCCATGCTCCTGGCTCCAGGCACGGGGTCACTTTGAGGATCTGGGCTCAGAGCTCCAGTCCTTAAGCCCGTGTCTGTAAGCTCCGCGCTCCAGGCTCCGCCCTCCAGACTCAAGGCTCCAGGTTATTTTTAAGTGGCAGGCTTCGTTCTCCAGGTTAACGGCTCCAGACTACGGTCTCGGGTTCAGTTCCAGGCTCGGTGCTACGGCCTCCGGCCTCCGGCCTCCGACCTCCGGGTTCCGGGCTCCAGCCTCCGGGTTCCATGTTTGGGGACATTTCCAGGCTACGGGCTCCGGTCTCGTGTTCAGTTCCAGGCTCAAGGCTCCGGGATCCTAGCGCTGGGTTACAGGCTACAGGCTCACCACAATGCATAGACCTCTCGGTTTTCCTGGTTTTCTGAGTAGAAGAGGCAAAAATGTCATTTTTGAGCGTTTAAGACGATAAGAAGCTGTTTTTGTCACTTTAAGAAAAGAATGTTTTAGTCTCACGGAAAATTTTATGAACTGGTAAGTCTATGACAAAACAGCCATAAAACACTTATTTCTGACTTGTTTTTTGTGTTTTCATGCTTTTCTGAGTAGATGAGGCAAAAATGTCATTTTTGAGCGTTTCAGACGATAAGAAGCTGTTTTGGTCACTTTGAGACAAGGATTTTTTTTTCTCAAGCAAAACGTCCTGAACCTGATAAGACGTATACAAAACAGCCATAAAACACTTATTTCTGACTTGTTTTTAGTGTGTTCATGCTTTTCTGAGTAGAAGAGGCAAAAATGTCATTGTTGAGCGTTTCAGACTATAAGAAGCTGTTATGGTCACTTTGAGACAAGGATTTTTTTTTTCTCAAGCAAAACGTCATGAACTGATAAGACGTATACAAAACAGCCATAAAACACTTATTTCTGACTTGTTTTTAGTGTTTTCATGCTTTTCTGAGTAGAAGAGGAAAAAAATGTCATTTTTGAGCGTTTCAGACAATAAGAAGCTGTTTTGGTCACTTTCAGACAAAGATGTTTTTTTTTTCAAGCAGAACTTCATGATTTGAGACGACTTTTAAGGAAAAGCCATAAAACACTTATTTCTGACTTGTTTTCAGTGTTTTCATGCTTTTCTGCGTAGAAGAGGCAAAATGTCATTTTTGAGCGTTTCAGACGATAAGAAGCTGTTATGGTCACTTTGAGACAAGGATTTTTTTTCTCAAGCAAAACGTCATGAACTGATAAGACGTATACAAAACAGCCATAAAACACTTATTTCTGACTTGTTTTTAGTGTTTTCATGCTTTTCTGAGTAGAAGAGGCAAAAATGTCATTGTTGAGCGTTTCAGACAATAAGAAGCTGTTTTGGTCACTTTCAGACAAAGATGTTTTTTTTTCAAGCAGAACTTCATGATTTGAGACGACTTTTAAGGAAAAGCAATAAAACACTTATTTTTGACTTGTTTTCAGTGTTTTCATGCTTTTCTGCGTAGAAGAGGCAAAATGTCATTTTTGAGCGTTTCAGACTATAAGAAGCTGTTATGGTCACTTTGAGACAAGGATTTTTTTTCTCAAGCAAAACGTCATGAACTGATAAGACGTATACAAAACAGCCATAAAACACTTATTTCTGACTTGTTTTCAGTGTTTTCATGCTTTTCTGCGTAGAAGAGGCAAAATGTCATTTTTGAGTTTTCCAGACGATAAGAAGCTGTTTTGGTCACTTTGTGACAAGGATGTTTTTTTTCAAGCAGAACTTCATGATTTGAAATTACTTTTTAAACAAAGCCATAAAACACTTTTTTCTGACTTGTTTTTAGTGTTTTCATGCTTTTCTGAGTAGAAGAGGCAAAAATGTCATTTTTGAGCGTTTCAGACGATAAGAAGCTGTTTTGGTCACTTTGTGACAAGGATGTTTTTTTTCAAGCAGAACTTCATGATTTGAAATTACTTTTTTAAAAAAAGCCATAAAACACTTATTTCTGACTTGTTTTTAGTGTTTTCATGCTTTTCTGAGTAGAAGAGGCAAAAATGTCATTTTTGAGCGTTTCAGACGATAAGCAGCTGTTTTGATCACTTTGAGAAAAGGTGTTTTTTTTCTGAATCAAAATGTAATGAACTGATAAGACTTTGACAAAAAAGCCATGAAACACTTATTTCTGACTTGCTTTTAGTGTTTTCATGCTTTTTGTCTATATGGGTAAAAATGTCATTTTATGGCGTTTCACGCAAGCAGAAGCTGATTTGGTCACTTTTGAGAAAAGGATGTTTTGTCTCAAGCAGAACGTAAAGCTTCACACTTAGTTCTGGCATTTCTCAAACCGCACCGTGGAGATGGAATGCTGACTTAAATTGCAACCACACTCTAGTGGAAAAACTCTGTCCGTGGTCCTGAATTCTTTGTCTTTCTCTTGTTCTCTCTCTCCCTCTTCCCTCCAACCCCCGTTGCACACTGGCGTGCATGGACGAGGAAGAGCACTGGGAAATGTCGCACTGACCGTTGTCAGGGTTAGACCGGGACGGCTGGTGGACGGTGTGGACTCTGTCTTTTTTCCAGTCCGTGTGGGACATTGTTATATTTCCAGAGACAGAACACCGGTCAGCCTAACCCCGTTTTCAAGCTCCGGTTCTTTTCTCATCTGGAACTGGATAACGATAAAACATGAACCGTAACTTTGTTATTTTTTTCCAGAGACAACCCCTTAAAGTCTAACACCTTTTTTTTTTTAACCTCCGGGGCTTCTCCTCAACTTTAGCCGAAAATCTAACCTTGTTCCAGGTCATAATCTTTTCCCCTCTCTCCCCCTCTCTTCTCTCTAGCCTCCTGAGTTGTGGAACTTTTTCAACCCCCCCAGAGCCTCACACTCGAGCTCGAGGAAGAACTCTCGCCCTGGTCCTGGTTCTCCCCTCCACCCCCCCACCCCACCCCCCCTTTTAAACCACCTTGACGCTGCACATTTGCATGCGCTGAGGAGGAGGAACGCCGGGAAATGTCGCGCTGACCCGGGTCAGGATTAGGCCGGGACGGCCGGCGGACCGTGTGGACTCTTTCTTTTTTCCAGGCCTGTGTGGGACGTTGCTATTTTTCCAGGCCATTGTGGGAATCTGTTATGTTTTTTCAAAGACAGAACGCCGGTTAGCTGATCCCCTTTTTAACCTCCGGTTCTTTTCTCATCTGGAGCTGGATAACGGTAAAACTCGAACCGTATGTGGGACCAGGGCCGGACTGAGACTCATTTTTAGCCCTGGAGTTTCGTACCTCAGACCGGCCAACTTTAGATCACGAACAATTATTATTAAAATCATGGAATTATAACCTTACATGTTAGGTCTACACACTGTTCTGCAAAGCCTTGTAATTCAGTGTATTTTCTAGAATATTTCCAATTCAGCGCAAGTAAAGGTTACTTCACAGTGTGGATTTATTTCAACAGTGAGTGCACATCGACATCTCCAACATTATTATTCCTCACAACACAACAATAACAGAATCTATATTTTTGTTCTTATAGGTGTTAATATTTTTCAAAACTTTATAATGTTTGAAATGAAATCAAAGAATTTATTAAAAAAAATATTAAATAAAAAAATAATTTTAAAAAATAAGGCTTGCTGCACTTTTTAATAACGCTATCATTTTTGTATCCTTTGCAACAAAAGATTTCCATCACAACTTACCTGCGTTTTTTTCCATCTTTGTTATTGAAAACTTTTGATATAGTGATATTAGGGGTTTGACGAGGATGATAAGAAAAAAAAATGTATGTATGACTGACATGACTGAGTGTGAGCAAAGTAATCAAAGCTAACAACAGATTCATCTTCATCTGTCTCATTTCTGATTAGTGGTTCGGGGTTCTGCTGCTGAGCTGCTCCTCTGTCATCAGTAGATACTGCTCTCCCTTTCACTCTTCCTTCAGTTTCCTTAGATTCGCCTGCACCTGTATCACAGTAAAAAATAATATCTACAGACATTTTGACTTACTTAACCAATTAAGATATTTACATTGGCAAAATATGCAGGCTTATTTGACATTCCTTTATGCTATTGCCTTTCAATTGCGGGCTTTGTGTATTTACTGTCTCACGTTTAATGATGAAAAATAAAATAGGTCAGGACTACCGTTTGGGTATAGAAAGTGGTTTTACTGCAACTAATCCTTGTTCACACAGTCTGTTCCAACAGCTCACCTTTTCCTTCCATAGTGACAGGAGCAATCCCCTAGCTCTACTTCTGACACTAAATCACATTTTAAAAATGGTCATAATTCTCAGCACAAATCTTCTATTTTGCAAAGCCTTGGTGTCAGTTTCATTCATGTAGTGCTGAATCATCTAGCATCTCAGAGCACCTTTAATACTGAACAGGCCTACACCACACTCTTCATTGTAGTCTATTTATTCTAATAATCTTCAGTCTATGAGAAGTCCTACCGGCCCACTCTGGACTTGTGGGCTCATGGCTGGTGTCTGCTGCTGGATCTGCTTTCTGACTCTGAGGAGCTACAAGACAAAGTTTCCCAGTTATGTGGCGTTGCATCATACTATTATTTAAATTGCATAACGTTATGTTACACGCCAAAATGCCACACAATTCACAATTCATTGACTCGATAATTAACTAGCTTGAAAGGTGGTTTACCCGTTTCATCGTCTTCATTAGTTGTTTCCAACCGGGAGGTCATTTTTGTGAAAAAGATACCGATTTTGTCACATTTGGCTGCGTTTGCTTCCAGAGCTTTCCTTTTTCTAATTCTTTCCTTTTCTGCATCACCCTTGCTCTTTCTATTATCCATGTTTAAAACAGCAAACACAGCTGACCACCGACATAGCCAACAGAGCAGAGATCATATATGCTCCACAGGTACAGTATAGAGCTACTAACAAGAGAGGACATAGGTGCGTCTGCATCTGCTTGCTAGTAGAGGGAGTGGTGGCCCAAGAACAGCGGTTGCAGTTAAAGATAAACCCAGTGCTATGACACCCCCCGCAAAATAAATAAATAAATAAATAAATAAATATATTGAAAGTGAACTCCAGCCCTCGCGGACTAAATATTATACTGGCCCACCGGGAATGATCTCGGTTCTCCCTATTAGCCGGACCGTGTGGGAATTGTGGGACTTGTTGGACTTGTGGGACCGTGTGGGACTTTGTTATGTTTTTTTCCAGACAGAACCCCTGTAAGCCTAACCCCTTTTTGATCTCTGGTGCTTTTCTCACGTGGAGCTTGATAACGGTAAAACTCAAACGTCTGTGTCCATTTTTCAGAACTCTCCTCCTCCTCTCCCTGGTCTGACTCTTTTTTTCTGTCTCTCTCCCACTCTTTCCTCCAGCCACCTTAAAGCTGCACACTGACTTCTGGCATTTTTCAAACCGTCCCGTGGAGACGGAATGCCTCCCCACATTGCAGCCACACAGTGGGGGCTGAACTCTGGTCCTCCTTGCCTGTCTTCGGTGTGACTCGGGCTTCTAAAAACTCATTGCACTTGCTGTATTTATCGTATTTTAAATGTATTGTAATGATATTTTGTTGTTTTTTAATGGTATTTGAATTGTATTTTATTTGTACTGTTTATTTATGCTTACACTGTAAAGAACTTTTTGACTCTGTCTGTGAAAAGTGCTCTATCAATAAAATGTATTGACTCTTTTGCCTACTTACTGTCTGACTCTTTTTTTCCCCCCTCTCTCCCCCTTTCTTCATCAGCCACGTTAAAGCTTCACACTGGGACTAAAAATCACATCCTCTTGCCCGGTTAGGGTTAGGGCTGAGGCCAGGGCCCGGGTTAGGGCACCGGGCTCGGGCTTCGTTCCAGGGTTTAAGGGTTAGGGCTGAGGCCAGGGTCAGGGTTAAGGCTCCAAGCTCGGGCTTAGTTACAGGCTCCAGGCTCAAGGCTCTAGGCTTTAGGCTCCGGGTTCTGGGCTCCGTGCTCCAGGCTCCATGCTCCAGGCTCCGCTTTCCTTGCTCCGGGCTCGGGGTTAATTCCAAGCTTTGGGCTCAAGTTTCCAGGCTCCAGGCTCCGGGCTCTTGGCTCCGGGCCCCAGGCTCCAGGCTCCAGGCTCCAGGCTCCAGGCTCCAGGCTCCAGGCTCCAGGCTCCAGGCTCCAGGCTCCGGGCTCTGGGGTTCACAGTTCTGGGATCCAGGCTTCAGGCTCCAGGCTTCGGGTTTGGGGTTATTTCCAGGCTCCGGGTTCCACGCCCTGGGCACAAAGCTTCCGGCTTAATGCTAATGGCTCCGGGTTCATGATCAGTTCCAGGCTCAGAGTATCCAGGCCCCAGGTTTCGGGGTCGGGGTCAGTTTCAAGCTTGAAGCTCCGGGCTCAAGGCTCCGCAATCAAGGATTAAGGCTCTGGGCTAAGGGTCAGCTCCAGGCTCCGGGCTCAAGACTCCAGGCTCCAGGCTCTTGACTCGGGGTCAGTAAAATGCTTTGGGCTCCCGGCCCCTAGTCTCACGGCTCCATGCTCCGGGCCCCAGGCTCCGAGCTCAAAGTTCTGTGTTTGGGGTCAGTTCCAGGCTCTGCGCTCCACGGTCTATGTTCAGGGTCTCCGGACTCGGGGTCATTTCTTTGCTCTGGGCTCAACGGTCCGGACTTAAGGTCAGTTCCAGGCTCTATGCTCCAGGCTCAAAGCTCACGGCTCCATGCTACGGGATCCAGGCTTGGGGTAAGTTCAGGGGTTCGGGTTCCAGGCTCAGGGATAAAGGCTCAATGTTCATGGTCAGTTCAAGGCTCCGGGTTCTTTTCTCCGGGCTCGGGGTCACTTCGAGTATCTGGGTTCCGGGCTCCAGTCTTTAAGGTCTGAGCTCTAGATTCCACGCACTGGGCTCAAGGCTCCAGGCTCATGGCTACATGCTCCAGGTTCAAGGCGCAAGGCTCCAGGGTGTTGGTCAGTTACAGGCTCCGTGCTCCAGGCTACCGGCTCCAGACTCCAGGCTCGGTATCAGTTTCAGGCTCCTGGTTCCAGGCACAGGGCTCCGGGCTTGGGGTCAGTTCTATGCTCCGGGCTCCAGGCTCAAGCCTCTAGGCTCGGGGTCAGTTTAAGGCAACGCACATCGGGCTCCAGGCTCCAGGCTCCGTGCCCCAAACACCAGGTCAAAGCTCCATTTTCCTTGCTCAGGGTAATTTCCAGGCTGTGGGCTCTTGGTTCCAGGCTCCAGGTTCTAGGCTCCATGCTCGATGCTCCGGGCTTGGGGTCAGTTAAGGGCTCAAGGCTCCAGGCTCCAGACTCCAGGCTAAAGGCTCCAGGCTCCAGGCTCCAGGCTCCGGGATCCAGGCTCTGCGCTCCATTCTCCGGTTTCAGGAATCCGGGCTAGGGTTAAGTTCCAGGCACCGGGCTAAGGGCCCAAGCCTCCTTTCTCCAGGCTTCAGATTCCGGGCTCACTGCTCAAGGCTCATGGCTGCGCGGTCAAGGCTCCAGGCTCCAGGATTTGGGCTTTGGGGCAGTTCCATTATCCGGGTACCAGGCTTCATTCTCCAGGCTTCAGGCTCTTGGTCAGTTCCAGGCTCCGGGCTAAAGGCTCCGGGCTCCAGGCTCCAGGTTCCGTGCACCAGGCTCCAGGTTCCAGACACCGTGCTCCAGGATCCGGGATCGGGGTCATTTCGATGCTCTGGGCTCAAGGCTCTGGGATCAGGGTCAGTGTGTTGCTCCGGGCTCCAGTTTTCAGGCTCCAGGCTCAAGGCTGCAGGCCTCAGGCTCCGCGTTCCTTCCTCCGGGATCCAGGCTTTTGGCTCGGAGTATGTTCGTGGCTCCGGGCTCAAGGTTTAAGGCTCCATATTTTGGGAACAGTTTCAGGCTACAGGTTCTATTCTCCAGGTTCATGACTACGCGTTCCAGGCTAATGACACCATACTCCAAGCTCAAGGCTCCGGTCTCAAGGCTCCAGCCTCGGGGTCAGTTCCAGGCTCCAGGTTCCAGACACCACGCTCCAGGATCCGGGATCGGGGACAGATCGATGCTCTGGGCTGAAGGCTCTGGGATCAGGGTCAGTGTGTTGCTCCGGGCTCAAGTTTTCAGGCTCAAGGCTCAAGGCTGCAGGCTCAAGGCTCCGCGTTCCTTCCTCCGGGATCCAGGCTTTTGGCTCGGAGTATGTTCGTGGCTCCGGGCTCAAGGTTTAAGGCTCCATATTTTGGGCACAGTTTCAGGCTACAGGTTCTATGCTCCAGGTTCATGTCTACGCGTTCCAGGCTAATGACACCATACTCCAGGCTCAAGGCTCCGATTTCCAGGCTCAGGGTCAATTCATGGCTCCAGTCACCAGGCTCAAGGCTACATGCTTCATGCTCTTGGCTCCAGGCTATAGGCTCCAGGGTCGGGGTCAGTTCCAGGCTCCAAGTTCCATACTTCAGTCTCTGGGCTCAAGGCTCTTGGCTCAGTGACAGTTTCAGGCTACGTGCTCCCCCCTCAAGGCTCCAGTCTCTGGACTCCAGGCTCTTGGCATGGGGTAAGTTCCAAGATATAGACTCCAGGTTTTAGGCTCCCCTTTTCGGGCTTGAGGTCAGTTCCAGGCAAAAGACTCCATAGTCCAGGTTTGTTGCTATGCGTTCCAGGCTCAAGGCTCCAGGCTGAAGTCTCCAAGCTCAAGGCTCCATGCTCAGGGTAAGTTCCATGCTCCAGGGTCAAGGCTCCAAGCTCAAGGCTCGGGGTCAATTCCAGGCTCAAGTCACCGGTCTCAAGGCTCCGGGATCCAAGCTAGAGGCGCTATGCTTCAAGCTCCTGGCTTCAGGCTCCAGGCTCCAGGGTCGGGGTCATTTCCAGGCTCCAGGCTCCGGGCTCCGGGCTCCGGGCTCCACGCTCCATGGTCAGGGTTCAAGACTCCAGACTCCAGGATCCATGCTCCAGGCTCAAGGCTCCAGGCTCCTCTCTCCAGAATCCATGCTTCAAGCTCTGGGATCCAGCCTCCATGCTCGGGGTCAGTTCAAGGCTCCAGGCTCCATGCTCCAGGCTCCGGGCTCAGTGTCAGTTCCAGGCTCCGGGCTCCCGCTCAAGGCTCCAGGCTCTGGGCATGGGGTCAGTTCCAAGTTCCGGTCTCCAGCTTTCAGGCTCCACATTTCAGGCTCGGGGTTAGTTCCAGGCTAATGGCTCAATTTTCCAGGCTCTTTGCTACGCGTACAAGGCTCCAGGCTACTGGCACCAGGCTGAAGGCTCAAAGCTCAAGGCTCCAGGCTCAGGGTAAGTTCCTTGCTCCAGGCTCAAGCCTCCAAGCTCAAGGCTCGGGGTCAGTTCCAGGCTCAAGGCTCTAGGCTCCGCTCTCCAGGCTTCGCTCTCCAGGCTCCGGGCTCCAGGCTCCTAGTTGCGGGCTTAAGGCTCCAGGCTCCGGGCAAGGGGATAGGTTCCAAGTTCACGTCTCCCTGCTTCAGGCTCCAGGCTTCTGGCTCGGGGTAAGTTCAATGCTTTGGGTTTCACGCCCATTGAGCCATGCTCCCGGAACGAGGTTTTTTCAAGGCTCCGGGCTCCTGGCTTTGAGCTTGGGGTCTTCTTCCAGGCTCTAGGCTCCATGCTCATGTCTCCAGGCTCCAAGCTCCAGGCTCAAGGCTCCAGGCTCTTGGCTAAAAGCTCCAGGCTCTGAGCTCGGGATCAGTTCAAGACTCCGGGCACCAGGACCCAGGTTTTTAGTTCAGGGTGTGTTCAATCCTCTGGCCTTTGGGCTCAAGACTCCAGGCTCCTGGCATTGGGTCAGGTCCAAGTTCCGGTCTCTAGGCTTAAGGCTCCAGGCATCGGGCTCGGGCTAAGTTCCATGCTCGGGGTTTCATGCCCTGGGCTCCACACTCTGGGACAGGGTCATTACCACGCTTCGGGCTCAAGCATCCAGGCTCCGAACTCGGAGTCAGTTCCAAGCTCCAGGCTCGTGGCTCCAGGCTCACAGCTCCATGCTCACGGCTCAATGCTCCGAGCTCCAGGCTCCAGGCTTTGGGAAAGTTCCAGGGTTCCAGGGCTCTGGGTTAAAGGCTCTGGGATCAGGGTCAGTTTTTTGCTCAAGGCTCATGTTTGCAGGCTCCAGGCTCCAAGCTCCAGGCTCCGGGCTCCAGGCTCACGGCTCAAGGCTCCAGGCTCACGGATTCGGGCTCAAGGCTTCAGGCTCCAGGCTCAGGGTTTATTCCAGGCTCTGGGTTCAGGCCTCCTATATCTAGGCTCCGCACTCAAGGCTCCGGGCTCCAGGCTAAAGGCACGGGGTCATTTCTTGGCTCCGGTCTCAAAGGTCCGGACGTGTGGTCAGTTCTAGGCCCTGAGCTCCAGGCTCCTGGCTCTGGGCTCAGGGCTACGGGCTCAGTGTCAGTTCCAGTCGCCGGGCTCCAGGCTCAGGGCTCCAGTTTCAAAGCTTCAAGTTCCAGGCTCAAGGCTACATGCCCCAGGCTCCATGTTCCAGGCTCCAGGCTCCAGGCATGGGGTAGGTTCAAAGTTCTGGGATCCAGGAATAAGTCTCCAGGTTTCGGGTTTGGGGTAAGATCGAGGCTCCGGGTTCCACGCCCTGGGCTAAAGACTCCGGGCACGGGGTTATGTCCAGTCTCCGGGCTCTGTGCTCCCGGCTTAAAGCTTCCGGCTGAAAGCTCATGGCTCCGGGTTCGGGATCTGTTCCAGACTCCGGGTTCCAGGCCCCAGGTTCCAGGGTCGGGGTCAGTTCCAAGCTCAAGGCTCCGCAATCAAGGATCCAGGCTCTGGGCTAAGGGTCAGCTCCGGGCTCCGGGCTCCGGGCTCCGGGCTCCGGGCTCCGGGCTCCGGGCTCCGGGCTCGGGTTCAGTTCCAGTCTCGAGGTTCCTTGCTTCAGGCTCTGTGCTCAAGGCTATTGGCTCAGGGTCTTCTTCCAGGCTCCAGACTTCAGGCTCCAGGCTCCATGTTCCAGGCTCCAAGCTCCAGACTCCGCGCTCAAGGCTATGGGCTTGTGATCAGTTCCAGGGTCCGGCCTCCAGGCTCCAGGACTAAGATTCGGGGTAAGTTCCAGTCTCCAGGCTCCAGGCTCATTATCAGTTCAAAGCTCCGGGCTCTAGGCTCTAGGATCCGGGTTCGGAGTCAGTTCCAGGCTCTGGGCTCCTGGTTCCAGGTTCCAGGTTCCAGGTTCCAGGCTCCAGGCTCATCGATCCAGTATCCGGGCTCCGGATTCAGGGTCAGTTCCATGCTTCAGTCTCCAGTCTCCGGTTCAGTTCAAGGCTCAAGGCTCCAAGTTCGGGGCCTCAGGCTCCGGACTCCAGGCTCAAGGCTCAAGGCTCCATGCTCATGGCTCAATGCTCTGAGCTCCAGGCTCCAGGCTCCGGGCTCGGGGTCAGTTCCAGACTCCGCGCTCAAGGCTATGGGCTTGTGATCAGTTCCAGGGTCCGGCCTCCAGGCTCCAGGACTAAGATTCGGGGTAAGTTCCAGTCTCCAGGCTCCAGGCTCCAGGCTCATTATCAGTTCAAAGCTCCGGGCTCTAGGCTCTAGGATCCGGGTTCGGAGTCAGTTCCAGGCTCTGGGCTCCAGGTTCCAGGTTCCAGGTTCCAGGTTCCAGGCTCCAGGCTCCAGGCTCATCGATCCAGTATCCGGGCTCCGGATTCAGGGTCAGTTCCATGCTTCAGTCTCCAGTCTCCGGTTCAGTTCAAGGCTCAAGGCTCCAAGTTCGGGGCCTCAGGCTCCGGACTCCAGGCTCAAGGCTCAAGGCTCCATGCTCATGGCTCAATGCTCTGAGCTCCAGGCTCCAGGCTCCAGGCTCCGGGCTCGGGGTCAGTTCCAGTCTCCGGGCTGCAGGGTCCTGGCTCAAGGTTTTGGGCTCGGGGTCAGTTCCAGTCTTCGGGCTCAAGGCTCCAGGCTCCGGGCTCCAGGCTCCGGGCTCCGGGCTCCCAGCTTTTGGTCTTTTCCAGGCTATGAGAACCAGTCAAAAGGTTCCAGACTCAAGGATTGGGGTCCGTTCAACCCGAAACCATGGTCCTGGAGAACGGAGTCTGGAACTGATCTTGAGCCCAGAGCCTGGAGCTTTGAACCTGGAGCCGGGAGCCTTGAACCTGGAGCCTTGAGCCTTGAGCCTAGAGCCTGGAAGAAGATCCCAAGCCCAAAGCCTGGAGCCCGGAGCCTGGAAAAAACCCTGTGCCTGGAGCCTTGAGCCCTGGGTTTGGAACCCCAAGCATGGAACTTGGGGCCTGACAGCTGGGAGACCGGCACTTGGAACTGACTCCATGCCTGGAGCCTGGAGCCTTGAGCCTGTAGACTTGAGCCGTGGGTCTGGAACTTTGAGCCTGGATTATGGAGCCTTGAACTGAACCGGAGACTGGAGCCTGAAGACTGGAGCGTGGAACTGACCCTGAATCCGTAGCCCGGATACTGGATTGATGAACCTGGAGCCTGGAGCCTGGAGCCTGGAACCTGGAAACCTGGAGCCTTGAACTGATGCCAAACCCGGACCCTAGAGCCTAGTGCCCGGAGCCTAGAACTGGTCACGAGCCTGGAGCCTGGAACCTGGAAGAAGACACCAAGCCCAACGTCTGAATCATGGAGCCTGGTGCGAGCAGACTGGAACTGACCTGAAAACCTTATCCTGGAGCCTGGAGGCTGGAGCCTGGAACTGATCACGAGCCCATAGCCTGGAGCGCAGAGCTTGGAGCTTTGAACCTGGAGCCTGGAGTCTGGAGTTTGGAGCCTGGAGCCTGGAAGAAGACCCTGAGCCCAAAGCCTGGAGCCCGGAGCCTGGTGCTGGGAGCCTTGAGCTTGGAACGCGTAGCAACGAACCTGGACTATGGAGCCTGTGGCCTGGAACTGGCCTCGAGCCCGAAATGTGGAGCCTAAAACCTGGAGACCAGATCTTGGAACTGACCCCATGCCAAGAGCCTGGAGCCCGGAGCCCGGAGCCCGGAGCCCGGAGCCCGGAGCCCGGAGCCCGGAGCCCGGAGCCCGGAGCCCGGAGCCGGGAGACTTGAGGGGGGAGCACGGAGCCTGGAACTGACACTGAGCCTGGAGCCTTGAGCCCAGAGCCTGAAGCATGGAGCCCGGAGCCTGGAACTGACCCCCACTCTGGAGCCTATAGCCTGGAGCCCAGAGCCTTGTGACTGGAGCCATGAACTGATTCTGAACATTGAGCCTGGAGTCTTGAGCCCGGAGCATGGAACTGACCCCGAGGCTGGAGCCTAGAGCCTGGAGACTGGAGCCTTTTGCCTGGAGCCAGGTGCCATTCACCTGGAACGTGTAGTCACGAACTTGGAGCATAGAACCTTTAGCCTGGAACTGTGCCAAAAATATGGAGCCTAAAACCTGGAACCCGGAGCCACGAAAATACTCCGAGCCCAAAACCTGGATCCCGGAGGAAGGAACGCGGAGCCTGGAGCCTTGAGCCTGGAGCCTGGAGCCTGGAGCAACGAGCCTTCAAACTGGAGCCCGGAGCCACAAACTGACCCTGATCCCAAAGCCTTGAGCCACGAGCCTCGAACTGACCCCGATCCCGGATCCTGGAGCGTTGTGTCTGGAACCTGGAGCCTGGTGCCCGGAACCTGGAGCCTGGAGCCTGGAGCCCGGAGCCCGGAGCCCGGAGCCTTGAGCCCGGAGCCTGGAACTTACCCAGAGCCCTAAGCCTTGAGCCTCAAGCCTGGTACCTGGAGAACGGAAGTGCCCCAAAGCCCGAAGCCTGGAGCCCGGAGCCTTGAGAGCGGAGCCATGAGCCTTTGAGCAGGGAGCCTGGAGTCTGAAGCCTGGAGACGTGAGGCTTTAGCCCTTAGCCCTGAGCCTGGAACTTAACCCTTGCCCAGATTCTTGAAACCGGAGAATGGAGCGCGGAGCCTGGAGTATGGAGTCTGGAGCCGGGAGCCTGGAGCCTGGAGCCCTTAAGTGACCCCAATCCCGGAGCATGGAGCATGGAGCATTGAGCCTGGAGCCTTGAGCCTGGAGCCCGGAACCTGGAGCCAAAAGCCTGGAACTGACACTGAGCCAAGAGCCTAGAGCCTGGAGCCAAGAGCCCACAGTCTGGAAATTAACCTGAGCAAGGAATCTGGAGCCTTGACCTGGTGTTTGGGGCACAGAGCCTGGAGCCCGATGCGCGGTGCCTGAAACTGAATCCGAGCCTCGAGGCTTTAGCCTGGAGCCCGGAGCATGGAACTGACCCTGAGCCTGTGCCTGGAACCAGGAGCCTGGAGTGTGGACCCTGGATCCTTTAGCCCGGAGCCTCAAACTGATCCCAAGCTTGGAGTCTTGAGCCAGTAGCCTGGAGAACGGAATCTGCAACTGAGCAAGACCCTGGAGCCTTGCGCCTTGAGCATGGAGCCTGGAGCCTGGACCCTTTTGCCTAGTGCGTGGAAACAAGAGCTCAGACCTTAAAGATTAGAGCCCGGAACCCAGATACTCGAAGTGACCGTGAGCCTGGAGAAAAAAACCAGGAGCCTTGAACTGACCATGAAAATTGAGCCTTGGTCCCTTAGCCTGGAACCCAAACCCTGGAACTTACCCCAAGCCTGGATCCCATAGTATGGTGCCGTGAGCTTGGAGCCTGGAGCATAGAGCCTGGAAATGACCTTAAGTCCAGACCTCTGAGCCTGGAGCCAAGAAATGACCCCGAGCCTGGAGCCCAGAACATGGAGCGTGGATAGCGGACCCTGGAACTGACCTCGAGCACAGAACCTTGAGCTCTGAGCCTGGGGCCCGGAGCATGGAGCCGTGAGCATGGAGCCGGAAGCCTGGAGCCGGGAGCACAAAGCCTTGTACTTTCCCCAAGTCAAGAGCCTGAAGCCTGGAGTCTCTAGCCCGGAGCCTGGAAATGAACCTGTGCCTGGAGCCTTGAGCCAAGAGCCTAGAACTGACCCCGAGCAAAAAAAACCTTGAGCCAGGACCCTGCAGCCCGGACACTGGAACTGACCTGGAGCCTGGAGCCTGGAGCCTGGAGCCTTGAGCTCGGATCATTGAGCCGTGAGCATGGAGCCATGAGCCTGGAGCCTGGAGTCCGGTGCCTGGAACTGACCCCGAGTGTGAAGCCTTGAAGCTGGATTCTGGAGCCCGGAGTTTGGAAATGACCCCGTTCTCAGAGCCTGGAGCCAGGGGCGTGAATCCCCGAGCATGGAACTTATCCCGAGCCCGAAGCCAGATGCCTGGAGCCCGATGGCCAGAGCATGGAATACACCCCGAACCTGAAACCTTGGTATTGGAGACCGTAGTCTGGAACTGATCTTGAGCCCAGAGCCTGGAGCTTTGAGCCTGGAGCTTTGAGCCTTGAGCCAGGAGCCTTGAACCTGGAGCCTTGTGCCTAGAGCCTGGAAGAAGATCCCGAGCCCAAAGCCTGGAGCCCGGAGCCTGGAAAAAACCCTGTGCCTGGAGCCTGGAGCCTGGAGCCCTGGGTGTGGAACCCAAAACATGGAACTTACCCCGAACCAGAAGCCTGGGGCCTGAAAGCCGGGAGACCGGCACTTGGAACTGACTCCATGCCTGGAGCCTGGCGCCTTGAGCGTGGAGACTTGAGCCTGGAGTCTGGAACTTGGAGCCTGGAGTATGGAGCCTTGAACTGAACCGGTGACTGGAGCCTGAAGACTGGAGCATGTAACTGACCAAGAATCCGGAGCCCGGATACTGGATTGATGAGCTTGGAGCCTGGAGCCTGGAACTTGGAAACCTGGAGCCTAGAGCCTTGAACTGATGTTAAACCCGGACCCTAGAGCCTAGTGCCCGGAGCCTCGAACTGGTAACGAGCCTGGAGCCTGGAAGGAGACACCAAACCCAATGCCTGGATCATGGAGCCTTGAGACAGGAGACTGGAACTGACCCAAAACCCTGATCCTGGAGCCTGGAGGCCGGAGCCTGGAACTGATCACGAGCCCATAGCCTGGAGCTTGGAGCTTGGAGCTTGGAGCTTGGAGCTTGGAACCTGGAGCCTGGAGTCTGGAGGTAGGAGCCGGGAGCCTGGAAGAAGACCCTGAGCCCAAAGCCTGGAGCCCGGAGCCTAGAGCCAGGAACCTCGAGACTGGACCTGAACCCGAGAATGGAGCCTGGAGCCCGGAGCCCGGAACCTGGAGCCCGGAGCCTGGAGCCCGGAGCCTGGAGCCCGGAGCCTGGAGCCCGGATCTGACCCTTAGCCCAGAGCCTGGATCCTTGATTGCGGCGCCTTGAGCCCGGAGCTTCGAGCTTGGAACTGACCCTGATCTCGGAACCTCGGGCCTAGAACGTGGAACCTTGAACTGATCCCGAACCCGGAGCCATGAGCTTTGAGCCGGAAGTTTTGAACCGGAGGTTTTGAGCCAGGAGCATGGAGCCTGGAAGAAGACCCAAAGGCCAAAGTCTGGAGCCAGCAGACTGGAAACAAACCCGTGTCCGGAGTCTTGAGCCCAGGACGTGGAACCCGGAGACTGGAACTTACCCCAAACCCGAAGCCTGGAGCCTGAAGCCTGTATCCCAGAACTTTTAACCTACCCCATGCCCGGAGCCTGGAGCCTAGATTCTAGAGCCTTGAGCTCGGAGCCTTGAGTGCGGAGCCTGGAGCCTAGAGCCTAGAGCCTAGAGCCTACAGCCTAGAGCCTAGACCCTTGAGCCTGGAGCCTGGAGCCTGAAGTAAAGACCCTGAACCATGAAGCCTTGAGCATGGAGCCAGGAGCCTAGAGCGTGGAAGTGAACCCAAGCCTTGAGCTTGGAGCCTTAAGCCCGGAGCAAGAAACTTACCCAGAGCCCGGAGCCTTGAGGTTTGAGCCTTCAGCCTTGAGCTTTGTGCCGGGAGCCTTAAGCCTGGAAGGCGTAGCAACAAGCCTGGAAAATGGAGCCATTAGCCTTGAACTGACCCCGAGCCTGAAATTTGGAGCCTAAAACCTGGAGACCGGAACTTGGAACTGACCCCATGCCCAGAGCCTGGAGCCTGACACCTGGAGCCTTGAGCGGGGATCCCGGAGCCAGGAACTGACACTGAGCCAGGAGCCTTAAGCCCGGAGCCTGAAGCATGGTGCCATGAGCCTCGAACTGACCAAGAGCATTGAGCCTTTAGCCTTGATCCATGAGTTTGAAGCATGGAGGCTGGAGCCTGGAGCCTGGAATGCGAAGATGTGAACCTGGACTATGGAGCCTCTAGCCTGGATCTGATCTCGAGCCCGAAAACTGGAGCCTAAAACCTGGAGACCAGATCTTGGACCTTACCCCATGCCAAGAGTCTGGAGCCCGGAGCCCAGAGCCCAGAGCCCAGAGCCCAGAGCCCAGAGCCCAGAGCCCAGAGCCCGGAGCCCGGAGCCCGGAGCCCGGTGCCTGGAAATCGGAGCCCGAAGCCCAGAGCCCGGAGCCTGGAAACCGGAGCCCGAAGCCCGAAGCCCGGAACCCGGTGCCCGGAGCCTGTAGCCTTGAGGGGAAAGCACAGAGCCTGGAACTGACACTGAGCCCGGAGCCTTGAGCCCAGAGGCTGAAGCATGGAGCCCGGAGCATTGAACTGACCCCGACCCTCGAGCCTATAGCCTGGAGCCAAGAGCATGACGCACGGAGCCTTGAGCCTGGAGTCAAGAGTCTGGTGACTGGAGCCATGAACTGACCCTGAGCCCGGAGCCATGAGTCTTGAGCCCCGGAGCATGGAACTTACCCCGGGGCTGGAGCCTGGAGACCGGAGCCTTGAGCCTGGAGCCAGGTGCCATTAGCCTGGAATGCGTAGTCACGAACTTGGAGCATAGAATCCGTAGTCTGGAATCGTGCCCAAAATATGGAGCCAAAAACCTGGAGCCCGGAGTCACAAACATACTCCGAGCCCAAAGCCTGGATCCCGGAGAAAATAACGACGCGGAGCCTGGAGCCTGGAGCCTGGAGCCTGGAGCCTGGAGCCTGGAGCCTGGAGCCTGGAGCCTGGAGTCTAGTGCATGGAATCTAGAGTCCAGACCTTAAAGATTGGAGCCCGGAACCCAGATACTCGAAGTGACCCCGAGCCCGGAGAAAAGAACCCGGAGCCTTGAACTGACCATGAACATTGAGCCTTGATCCATGAGCCTGGAACCCGAACCCTGGAACTTTCCCCAAGCCTGGATCCTGTAGCATGGAGCCGTGAGCTTGGAGCCTGGAGCACAGAGCCTGGAACTGACCTTAAGTCCGGACCTCTGAGCCAAGAGCCCTGAACATGGAGCGAGGAGCGCGGAGCCTGGAACTGACCCCGAGCACAGAACCTTGAGCTCTGAGCCTGGGGCCTGGAGCATGGAGCCTTGAGCATTGAGCCGTGAGCATGGAGGCGTGAGCCTGGAGCCGGGAGCCAAAAGCCTTGTACTGACCCAGAGTCAAAAGCCTGGACCTTGGAGTCTTGAGCCTGGAGCCTGGAAATGACCCTCTGCCTGGAGCCTTGAGCCCAGAGCCTAGAACTGACCCCGAGCACAAAACCTTGAGCCAGGACCCTGCAGCCCATAGACTGGAACTGACCCCAAGCCTGGAGCCTGGAGCCTGGAGCTCGGAGCATTGAGCCGTGAGCATGGAGCTGTGAGCCTGGAGCCTGGAGTCCGGAGCCTGGAACTGACCCCGAGTGTGGAGCCTTGAAGCTGGATTCTGGAGCCCGGAGTTTGGAAATGACCCCGTTCTCAGAGCCTTGAGCCAGGAGCGTGGATCCCCGAGCATGGAACTTACCCCGAGCCAGAAGCCTGGAGACTTGAGCCCGAAGGCCAGAGCATGGAATACACCCCGAAACCGAAAACTGGGTCCTGGAGACTGGAGTCTGGAACTAATCTCTAGCCCAGAGCCTGGAGCTTTGAGCATGGAGCTTTGAGCCTGGAGCCTTGAGCCTTGCGCATGGAGATCTGAGCCTGGAGTCTGGAACTTGGAGCCTGGAGTCATGAGTCTTGAACTGAACCGGAGACTGGAGCCTTAAGACTGGAGCGTGGAACTGACCCCGAATCCGGAGCCTGGATACTGGATTGATGAGCCTGGAGATACTGGATCGATGAGCCTGGAGCATGGAACCATGAACCTGGAACCTTGATCCCGGAGCCTTGAACTGACACCAAACCCGGACCCTAGAGCCTAGTGCCCGGAGCCTCGAACTGATCACGAGCCTGGAGCCTGGAGCCTGGAGCCTGGAGCCTGGAAGAAGACACCAAGCCCAAAGTCTGGATCACGGAGCCAGGAGACTGGAACTGACCCCGAACCCTAATACTGGAGCCTGGAGGCCGGAGCCTAGAACTGATCACGAGCCCATAGACTGGAGCGCAGAGCCTGGAGCTTGTAGCCTGGAGCCTGGAGTCTGGAGCCCAGAGCCTGGAGTCTGGAGTCTGGAGCCTTGAGCCCGGAGTCTTGAACTGACCCCAATCCTGGAGTCTGGAGCCTTTAGCCTGGAGCTCGTAGCCTGGAAAAGACCAAAAGCTTTGATTCTGGAGCCCGAAGCCTGGTGCCTGGAGCCTGGAGCCTGGAGCCTGGAGCCTTTAGCCTGGAGCCTTGAACTGACACCGAGCCCGGAGCAAGGAACGCGGAGCTTTGAGCGTGGAGCCTGTAGCCCGGAACCCGGAATATAGAGCCCGGAGCCTGGAGCCTGGAGCCTGGAGCCGGGAGCCTTGAACTGACACCGAGCCAGGAGAAAGGAACGCGGAGCCTTGAGCGTGGAGCCTGTAGCCCGGAACCCGCAATCTAGATCCCGGAGCCCGGAACCCGGAATCCGGAATCCAGAGCCCGGAGCCTGGAGCCTTGAGTCTGGAGCCAGTAACTGAGCCCGAGCTCAGAGCCCAAACCCTTACCCTTGCCTTAGCCCTAACCTGAACCCTATAACTTAGCCCGAGCCCGGAGCCCGGAGCCCAAACCCTGGCCCTGGCCTCAGCCCTAACCCTAAACCCTGGAACGGAGGCCGAGCCCGAGCCCGGCTCAAAGCTCCAGGCTCTGTGCTCGGGATCAGTTCAAGGCTCCGGGAACCAGGAACCAGGTTTCAGGTTCAGGGTGTATTCCATGCTCTGGCCTGTGGGCTCCAGACTCAAGGCTCCGGGCATTTGGTCAGGTCCAAGTTCCGGTCTTCAGGCTTTAGGCTCCAGTATTAAGGCTCCAGGCGTCGGGCTCGGGCTGAGTTCAATGCTCGGGGTTCCACGCACTGGGCTCCAGCCTCTGGGAACGGGGTCATTTCCACGCTCCAGGCTCCAGAATAAAGGCTTTGGACTCAGAGTCAGTTCCAGGGTCCGGGCTCGTGGCTCCAGGCTCACAGCTCCATGCTCACGGCTCAATGCTCCGAGCTCCAGGCTCCAGGCTTCAGTCTAAAGGCTCAAGGCTTCATTCTCACGGCTCAATGCTCCGAGCTCAGGGCTCAAGGGCTCCACGCTCCAGGCTCGGGGTCAGTTCCAGTGTCCGGGCTTCTGGGTCCTTACTCAAGGTTCCGTGCTCGGAGTCAGTTCCAGTCTCCGGACTCCAGGATCCAGGCACAGGGTCATTTCCAGACTCCTGGCTCAAGACTCCAGGCTCCAGGCTCTTGACTCGGGGTCAGTACAAGGCTTTGGGCTCACAGCTCCAGGGTCACGGCTCCAATCTCACGGATCCACGCGCCGGACCCCAGGTTCCGAGCTCAAGGTTCTGTGCTTGGGGTCAGTTCCAGGCTCCGCGCTCCACGCTCCATGTTCAGGGCTCCGGGCTCGGGGTCATTTCTTTGCTCCGGGCTCCAAGGACCGGACTTAAGGTCATTTCCAGGCTCCATGCGCCAGGCTCCAAGCTCACGCCTCCATGCTACAGGCTCCAGGCTTGGGGTAAGTTCCAGGGTTCGGGCTCCAGGCTCAGGGATGAAGGATCAATGTTCATGGTCAGTTCAAGGCTCCGGGTTCGTTCCTCCAGGCTCGGGGTCACTCTGAGTATCTTGGTTCTGGGCTCCAGTCTTTAAGGTCTGGGCTCTAGATTCTGTGCACTAGGCTCCAGGCTCCGGGCTCACGGCTCAAGGCTCCAGGCTCCAGGCTCACGGCTCCAAGATCCAGGCTCAAGGCTCCAGGCTCCAGGGTCTTGGTCAGTTGCAGACTCTGTGCTCCAGGCTACCGGCTCAAGACTCAAGGCTCGGGATCAGTTCCAGGCTCCTGGCTAAAGGATCAAGGCTCCGCACTCCAGGCTCTGGGCTTGGTGTCTGTTCCATGCTCCGGGCTCCAAACTCCAGCCTCTAGGATCGGGATCAGTTTCAGGTACTGCACATCCAGGCTCCAGGCTCCAGGCTCCAGGCTCCATGACCCAAACTTAAGATAAAGGCTCCAGGTTCCTTGCTGGGGGTAATTTCCAGGCTCCAGGCTCCAGGCTCCAGGCTCCAGGCTCCAGGCTCCTTCCTAAGGGATCAAGGCTTTGGGCTCGGAGTAGGTTCGTGGCTCCGGGCTCAAAGTTTTAGGCTCCTTATTTCGGGCTCAGTTCAAGGCTAAAGGCTCTATGCTCCAGGCTCTATGCTCCAGGCTCGTGACTACGCGTTCCAGGCTACAGGCACCTGGCTCCAGGCTCAAGGCTCCGGGCTCCAGGCTCCAGCCTCGGGGTCAGTTCCATGCTCCGGGCTCAAGACTCAAGGTTCAAGGCTCTGGGTGAGTTCATTGTTCCAGTCACCAGGTTCTAGACTCCAGGCTCAAGGCTCCATACTTCAAGCTCTGAGCTCTAGGCTATAGGCTCCAGGGTCGGTGTCAGTTCCAGGCTCCGGGCTCCATGCTTCAGGCTCCGGGCTCAAGGCTCTGGGCTCAGTGTCAGTTCAAGGCTCCGTGCTCCCCCCTCAAGGCTCCAGGCTCCAGACTCCAGGCTCAAGGGTCCAGTCTTCTTGCTCGGGGTAAGTTCCATGCTTGGTGTTTCACACCCAGGGCTCCAAGCTCCTGGCTTTGGGGTCTTCTTACAGGCTCTTGGCTCCATGCTCATGGCTCCAGGCTCCAAGCTCCAGGCTCAAGGCTCCAGGCTCCAAGTTCAAAGCTCCAGGCTCAAAGCTCCAGGCTCTGGGCTCGGGATCAGTTCAAGGCTAGGGGCACCAGGACCCAGGTGTCGGGTTCCATGCCCTTGCCGTTGGGCTCCAGACTCAAGGCTTCGTGCATTGGGTCAGGTCCAAGTTCCGGTCTCCCGGCTTAAGGCTCCAGGCTTCGGGCTTGGGCTAAGTTCCATGCTCGGGGTTCCACGCCCTGGGCTCCAGGCTCTGGGAACGGGGTCATTTCCACACTCAGGGCTCCAGAATCAAGGCTTCGGACTCGGAGTCAGTTCCAGGCTCTGGGCTCCAGGCGCCTGGCTCCAGTCTCCAGACTCACAGCTTCATTCTCACGGCTCAATGCTCAGAGCTCCAAGCTCCAGGCTCCAGGCTTGGGGTCAGTTCCAGTCTCCGGGCTTCTGGGTCCTGACTCAAGGTTCTGTGCTCGGAGTCAGTTCCAGTCTCTGGACTCCAGGCTCCAGGCAGAGGGTCATTTCCAGGCTCCTGGCTGAAGACTCCAGGCTCACTGCTCTTGACTCGGGGTCAGTACAAGGCTTTGGGCTCACAGCTCCAGGGTCACGGCTCCATGCTCACGGATCCATGCTCCGGAACCCAGGTTCAGAGCTCAAGGTTCTTTGCTTGTGGTCAGTTCCAGGCTCCGCGCTTCATGCTCCATGTTCAGGGCTCCGTGCTATGGGCTCCAAGCTTTGGGTAAGTTCAAGGGTTCGGGCTCCAGGCTCAGGGATCAAGGATCAATGTTCATGGTCAGCTCAAGGCTCCTGGTTCTTTCCTCCGGGCTCGGGGTCACTTCGAGTATCTTTGTTCTGGGCTCTAGTCTTTAAGGTCTGGGCTCTAGATTCCGTGCACTAGGCTCCCGGCTCAAGGCTCCAGGCTCAAGGCTCCAGGCTCATGGCCCCAAGCTCCAGGCTCAAGGCTCAAGGCTCCAGGGTCTTGGTCAGTTGCAGACTCCGTGCTCCAGGCTACCGGCTAAAGACTCTAGGCTCTGGATCAGTTCCAGGCTCCGGGCTAAAGGATCCAGGCTCAGGTCTCCGGGCTTGGTGTCTGTTCCAGTCTCCGGGCTCAAAGCTCCAGCCTCTAGGCTCGGGGTCAGTTTCAGGCACTGCACATAAGGCTCCAGGCTTTAGGTTCCATGACCCAAACTTAAGGTCAAGGCTCCAGGTTCCTTGCTGAGGGTCATTTCCATTCTCCAGGCTCCAGGCTCCAGGCTCCAGGCTTTGGGCTCTGGGTCTTCATCCAGGCAAAAGGCTCCAGACTCAAGGAAGGTCAGTTCAACGCTCCGGGCTCAAGACTCCAGGCTCCAGGCTCCAGGGTCGGGGTCATTTCCATGCTCCGGGCTCAAGGCTCAAAGCTCTGGGCTCGGGGGCAGTTCCAAGCTCTGGGCACGGGGCTTCAGGCTCTGGATTCAAGACTCCATGGTCCACGCTCAGGGCGCCGGGCTCCAGGCTCCATGCTGCAAGCTCCGGGCTCCTGGCTCCATGCTGCAAGCTCCGGGCTCCTGGCTCAATGCTCCAAGCTCCGGGCTCCTGGCTCAATGCTCCAAGCTCCGGGCTCCTTGTTCATGGCTCCGGGCTCAGGGCTTCGAGGTCAAGGCTTCAGGCTCCAGGCTCAGGGTTTGTTCCAGGCCTGGGCTCCAGGTTTCAGTCTCAGGGCCAGTTCCAGGCTTCGTACTCCATGCGCCGTGCTAAAGGCTCGGGGTCAGTTCCAGGCTCTGGGTTCCAGCCTCCTACGTCTATGCTCCGCACTCAAGGCTCCGGGCTCCAGGCTCAAGGCACGGGGTCATTTCTAGGCTCCTGTCTCCAAGGTCCGGACGTGTGGTCAGTTCTAGGCTCCGTGCTCTAGGCTCCTGTTTCTGGGCTCAAAGCTTCAAGTTACAGGCTCAAGACTACATGCTCCAGGCTCCATGTTCCAGGCTCCAGGCTCCAGGCTCCAGGCTAAAAGCTCAAGGCATGGGGTAGGTTCAAAGTTCTGGGATCCAGGAATAAAGCTCCAGGCATCGGGTGTGGGGTAAGATCAAGGCTCCGGATGCCACGCCCTGAGCTAAAGACTCCGGGACCGGGGTTATGTCCAGTCTCCGGGCTCCATGCTACCGGCTCAAAGCTTCCGGCTCAAAGCTCATGGCTCCGGGTTCTGGATCTTTTCCAGACTCCTGGTTCCATGCCCCAGGTTCCAGGGTCGGGGTCAGTTCAAAGCTCGAAGCTCCGGGCTCAAGGCTCCTCAATCAAGGATCCAGCCTCTGGGCTTAAGGGTCAGCTCCGGGCTCCGGGCTCGGGTTCAGTTCCAGTCTCGAGGTTCCTGGCTCCAGGCTCTGGGCTCCGGGCGCCGGGTTCCGGGCTCCGGGCTCCGGGCTCCGGGCTCCGGGCTCCGGGCTCAGGGCTAAGGGCTAAGGGCTTTTGGCTCAGGGTCTTCTTCCAGGCTCCAGGCTCCAAACTCCAGGCTACAGGCTCCAGGTTCCAGGCTCCAAGCTCCAGACTCCGCGCTCAAGGCTATGGGCTCGTGATCAGTTCCAGGGTCCGGCCTCCAGGCTCCAGGTTCCAGGGTCCAGGATTATGATCCGGGGTAAGTTCCAGTCTCCAGTCTCCAGGCTCCAGGCTCCAGGCTCCAGGCTCCAGGCTCATTATCAGTTCGAGGCCCCGGGCTCAAGGCTCTAGGGTCCAATTTCGGCGTCACTTCCAGGCTCAGGGCTCCAAGTTCCAGGCTCCAGGCTCCAGGCTCATCGATCCAGTATCCGGGCTCCGGATTCGGGGTCAGTTCCATGCTCCAGTCTCCAATATCCGGTTCAGTTCAAGGCTCCAGGCTCCAGGCTCCGAGTTCAGGGCCTCAGGCTCCGGACTCAAGGCTCCAGGCTCCAGGCTCAAGGCTCCAGGCTCCGGGCATGGAGTCAGTTCCAAGTTCCGGTCTCCCGACTCTCAGGTGCCAGGCTTCTGGCTCCACACCCAGGGCTCCAGGCACCAGGCACAGGGTTTTTTTCCAGGCTCCAGGCTCCAGGCTTTGGGCTAGGGGTCTTCTTTTAGGCTCTCGGCTCCAGGTTCAAGGCTCCACGCTGAAAGCTCCAGGCTCAAAGCTCCAGTCTCTGAGCTCAAGATCAGTTCCAGACTCCGGTCTCCAGGACCCAGGTTTCGGGTTCGGGGTGTATTCCATGCTCTGGCCTTCGGGCTTCAGGCTACAGGCTTCGGGCTCGGGCTAAGTTCCATGCTCGGGGATCCACGCCCCTGGCTCCAGGGTCATAGAACGGGGTCATTTCCACACTCCGGGCTCCAGAATCCAGGTTCAAGGCTCCATGCCCATGCTCAATGCTCCGAGCTCCACGCTCCAGGCTCCGGGCTTGGGGTCAGTTCCAGTCTCCGGGCTGCAGGGTCCTTGCTCAAGGTTTTGGGCTCGGGGTCAGTTCCAGACTCCAGGCTCAAGGCAGAGGGTCATTTCCAGGCCCTGGGCTCAAGACTCCAGGCTCTTGAATCCGGCTCAGTACAAGGCTTTGGGCTCCCGGGTCCAGGCTCACGGCTCCATGCTCACGGCTCCATCCTCCGGGCCCCAGGCTCCGAGCTCAAGGTTCTGTACTCGTTGTCATTTCTTGGCTCCGGGCTCAAAGGTCCGGACTTAAGGTCAGTTCCAGGCTCAAAGCTCCAGGCTCAAAGCTCACGGCTCCATGCTACGGGATCCAGGCTTGGGTTAAGTTCCAGGGTTCGGGTTCCAGGCTCAGGGATCAAGGCTCAATGTTCATGGTCAGTTCAAGGCTCCGGGTTCTTTTCTCCGGGCTTGGGGTCACTTCGCGTACCTGGGTTGCGGGCACCAGTCTGTAAGGTCTGGGCTCTAGATTCAGCGCACTAGGCTCAAAGTTCTAGGCTCCAGGCTACATGGTCCAGGCTCATGGCGCCAGGCTCCAGGGTCTTGGAAAGTTGCAGGCTCTGTGCTCAATGCCAGACTCCAGGCTTGGTATCAGTTTCAGGCTCCAGGCTAAAGGATCCAGGCTCCACGCTTCAGGCTCCTGGTTCCAGGCACAGGGCTCCGGGCTTGGGGTCAGTTCCATGCTCCAGGCTCAAGCCTCTAGGCTGGGGGTCAGTTTCAGGCACCGCGCATCGGGCTCCAGGCTCCCGGCTCCGTGCCCAAAACACCAGGTCAAGGCTCCAGGTTCCTTGCTCAGGGTAATTTCCAGGCTTTGGGCTCTGGGTTCCAGGCTTCAGGCTCCAGGCTCCAGGCTCAGTGTCAGTTCCAGGCTTTGGGCTCAAGGTTCCGTTCTCCAGGCTCCAAGCTCCATGCTTCATTCTCCATGCTCCGGGATTTGGGTCAATTAAGGGCTCAATGCTCCAGGCTCCAGGCTCCAGGCTCCAGGCTCCAGGCTCCAGACTCCAGGCTCCAGATTCCAGGCTCTGGGATCCAGGCACTGCGCTCCATTCCCTGGTTTCAAGAATCCGGGCTAGGGTTTAATTCCAGGCTCCGGGCTCAGGGCTCAAGCCTCCTGTCTCCAGGCTTCAGATTCCGGGCTCCCTGCTCAAGGCTCATGGCTCCGTGGTCAAGGCTCCGGGCTCCAGGCTTTGAGCTTTGGGGCAGTTCCATTCTCCGGGTACCAGGCTTAAGGCTCCAGGCTTAAGGCTCTGGGTCAGTTCCAGGCCCCGGGCTCAAGGCTCCGTGCTCCAGGCTCCAGGTTCCGTGTACCAGGCTCCCATTCCAGACACCGAGCTGCAGGATCCGGGATCGGGATCAGGTCGAGGCTCTGGGCTCAAGGCTCTGGGATCAGGGTCAGTTTGTTGCTCCCGGCTCCAGTTTGAAGGCTCAAGGCTCAAGGCTCCAGGCCCCAGGCTCCGCGTTCCTTCCTCCGGGATCCAGGCTTTGGGCTCGGAGTATGTTCGTGGCTCCGGGCTCAAGGTTTGAGGCTCCATATTTTTGGCACAGTTTCAGGCTCCAGGTTCTATGCTCCAGGTTCGTGACTATGCGTTCCAGGCTAATGACACCTGGCTCCAGGCTCAAGGCTCCGGTCTCCAGGCTCCAGCCTCGGGGTCAGTTCCATTCTCCAGGCTCAAGGCTCCGGTCTCCAGGCTCCAGCCTCGGGGTCAGTTCCATTCTCCAGGCTCTAGACTCCACGCTCAAGGCTCCATGCTTCATCCTCTGGGCTCCAGGCTTTTGGCTCCAGGGTCGGGGTCACTTCCAGGCTCCATGCTTCAGGCTCTGGGCTCAAGGCTCCGGGCTCAGTTTCAGTTCCAGGCTCCGTGCTCCCCCTTCAAGGTTCCAGGCTCTGGGATCCAGGCTCTTGGCATGGGGTCAGTTCCAAGATCTGGTCTCCAGGTTTAAGGCTCCACTTTGGATTCCGCGCACTAGGCTCAAAGCTCAAGGCTCCAGGCTACATGGTCCAGGCTCAAAGCGCCAGGCTCCAGGGTCTTGGTCAGTTGCAGGCTCCGTGCTCAAGGCCAGACTCCAGGCTCGGTATCAGTTTCAGGCTCCAGGCTAAAGGATCCAGCCTCCACGCTTCAGGCTCCTGGTTCCAGGCACAGGGCTCCGGGCTCGAGGTCAGTTCCAGGCTACAGGCTCCATAGTCCAGGTTCGTTGATACGCATTCCAGGCTCAAGGCTCCAGGCTGAAGTCTCCAAGCCCAAGGCTCCAGCCTCAGGGTAAGTTCCATGCTCCAGGATCAAGGCTCCAAGCTCAACGCACAGGATCAGTTCCAGGCTTAAGTCACAGGGCTCTAGGCTACGGGTTCCAGGGTAGAGGCGCTATGCTTCAAGCTCTTGGCTCCAGGCTCCAGGCTCGGGATCAGTTCCAGGCTCCGGGCTCCATGCTCCGGGGTCAGGGCTCAAGACTCCAGACTCCAGGATCCATGCTCCAGGCTCCTCTCTCCAGAATCCATGCTTCAAGCTCTGGGATCCAGGCTAAAGGCTCCATGCTTGGGGTCAGTTCAAGGCTCCAGGCTCCATGCTTCTGGCTACGGGCTCAGTGTTAGTTCCAGACTCCGGGCTCCCGCTCAAGGCTCCAGGCTCCGGGCTCCAGGCTCTTGGCATGGGGTCAGTTCCAAGTTCCGGTCTCCAGCTTTTAGGCTCCACATTTCAGGTTCGGGGTTAGTTCCAGGCTAATGGCTCAATTTTCCAGGCTCGTTGCTACGCGTACCAGGCTCCAGGCTTCTGGCACCAGGCTGAAGGCTGAAGGCTCAAAGCTCAAGGCTCTAGGCTCGGGGTAAGTTCCTTACTCCGGGCTCAAGCCTCCAAGCTAAAGGCTTGGTGTCAGTTCCACCCTCTAGGCTCCAGGCTCCATGCTCAAGTCTGCATGGTTCAAGCTCTTGGCTCCAGGCTCGGGGTCGGTTCCAGGCTCAAGGCTCCAGGCTCCGCTCTCCAGGCTTCGCTCTCCAGGCTCCGGGCTGCAGGCTATGGGCTCCAGGCTCCATGTTGTGGGCTTAAGGCTCCAGGCTCCGGGCAAGGGGATAGGTTCCAAGTTCAGGTCTCCCGGCTTCAGGCTCCAGGTTTCTGGCTCGGGGTAAGTTCAATGCTTGGGGTTTCACGCCCAGGGCTCCAGGTTCCCGGAATGAGGTTTTTTCCAGGCTCCTGGCTTTGAGCTTGGGGTATTCTTCCAGGCTCTAGGCTGCATGCTCATGGCTCCGGGCTCCAAGCTCCAGGCTCAAGGCTCCAGGCTCTGGGCTAAAAGCTCCAGGCTCTTGGCTCGGGATCACTTCAAGGCTCCGGGCACCATTACCCAGGTTTTGACTTCAGGGTTTGTTCAATGGTCTGACCTGTGGGCTCCGGACTCCAGGCTCCAGGCATTGGGTCAGGTCCAAGTTCCGGTCTCTAGGCTTAAGGCTCCAGGCTTCGGGCTCGGGCTAAGTTCCATGCTCTGGCTTCCATGCCCTGAGCTCCAGGCTCTGGGACCGGGTCATTTCCACGCTTCGGGCTCAAAAATCCAGGCTCTGAACTCGGAGTCAGTTCCAGGCTCCGGGCTCGTGGCTCCAGGCTCACAGCTCCATGCTCACGGCTCAATGCTCCGAGCTCCAGGCTCAAGGCTTTGGGTTAGTTCCAGGGTTCCAGGGCTCTGTGCTCAAGGCTCTGGGATCAGGGTCAGTTTTTTGCTACGGGCTCCAGTTTGCTGGCTCCAGGCTCCGTGCTCTAGGCTCATGGCTCAACGCTCAAGGCTCCAGGCTCACGGCTCCAAGCTCCAGGCTCCAGGCTCCAGGGTCTTGGTCACTTACAGACTATATGCTAAAGGCTACCAGCTCAAGACTCTAGGCTCGGGATCAGTTCCAGCCTCCGGCCTAAAGGATCCAGGCTCCGCACTCCAGGCTCCTGGTTCCAAGCAAAGGGCTCCGGGCTTTGTGTCTGTTCCATTCTCCGGGCTCCAAGCTCCAGCCTCTAGGCTCGGGGACAGTTTCAGGCACTGCGCATCGGGCTCCAGGCTCAAGGCTCCATGACCAAAACTTAAGGTCAAGGCTCCAGGTTCCTTGCTGGGGGTAATTTCCAGGCTCTAGGCTCCAGGCTCCAGGCTCCTTCCTAAGGGATCAAGGCTTTGGGCTCGGAGTATGTTCGTGGCTCCGGGCTCAAAGTTTTAGGCTCCTTATTTCGGGCTCAGTTCAAGGGTAAAGGCTCTATGCTCCAGGCTCTATGCTCCAGGCTCATGACTACGCGTTCCAGGCTACAGGCACCTGGCTCCAGGCTGAAGCCTCCGGGCTCCAGGCTCCAGCCTCGGGGTCAGTTCCTTGCTCCGGGCTAGAGATTCAAGGCTCAAGGCTCTGGGTCAGTTCATGGCTCCAGTCACCAGGTTCTAGACTCCTGGCTCAAGGCTCCATACTTCAAGCTCTGAGCTCTAGGCTATAGGCTCCAGGGTCGGTTTCAGTTCCAGGCTCCATGCTCAAGGCTCCGTGGTCAAGGCTCTGGGCTCAGTGTCAATTCCAGGCTCTGTGCTCCCCCCTCAAGGCTTCAGGCTCCAGACTCCAGGCTCAAGGGTCTAGGCTTCTTTCTCAGGGTAAGTTCCATACTTGAGGTTTCACGCCTAGGGCTCCAGGCTCCTGGCTTTTGGCTTTGGGTCTTCTACCAGGCTCTTTGATCCATGCTCATGGCTCCAGGCTCCAAGTTCAAGGCTCAAGGCTCCAGGCTCCAGGTTCAAAGCTCCAGGCTCAAACCTCCAGGCTCTGGGCTCGGGATCATTTCAAGGTTCCGGGCACCAGGACCCAGGTTTCGGGTTCCATGCCCTGGCCTTTGGGCTCCAGACTCAAGGCTCCGGGCATTGGGTCAGGTCCAAGTTCCGGTCTCCAGGCTTAAGGCTCCAGGCTTCGGGCTCGGGCTACGTTCCGAGCCTGGAGCCCACGCCCTTGGCTCCAGGCTCTGGGATCAGGGTCATTTCCACACTCAGGGCTCCAGAATCAAGGCTTTGGACTCGGAGTCAGTTCCAGGCTCCGGGCTCCAGGCTCCTGGCTCCAGTGTCCAGACTCAGATCTCCGTACTCACGGCTCAATGCTCCGAGCTCCAAGCTCCAGGCTCCAGGCTCCAGGCTCCAGGCTCCAGGCTCCAGATTCGGGGTCAGTTCCAGTCTCCGGACTCCAAGCTCCAGGAAGAGGGTCATTTCCAGGCTCCTGGCTCAAGACTCCAGGCTCACGGCTCTTGACTCGGGGTCAGTACAAGGCTTTGGGCTCACAGCTCCAGGGTCATGGCTCTTGACTCAGGGTCAGTACAATGCTTTGGGCTCACAGCTCCAGGGTCACGGCTCCATGTTCACGGATCCATGCTCCGGACCCCAGGTTCCGAGCTCAAGGTTCTGTGCTCGGGGTCAGTTCCAGGCTCCGCGCTCCACGCTCCATGTTCAGGGTTCTGGGCTCGGGGTCATTACTTGGCTCCGGGCTCCAAGGTCAGGTCCAGGCTCTATGCTCAAGGCTCCAAGCTCACGGCTCCATGCTACGGGCTCCAGGCTTGGGGTAAGTTCCAGGGTTCGGGTTTAAGGCTTAAGGGTCGAGCTAAGTGACAGCGGACTTCAGCCTGGCGCTTATGTCTCACCCCCAAATGATTTATATTGTGCTTCTCATTTCAGTCCTGGAGGCCCTGACCCCACATATGAGGAAAAGTTTTTTCACACAGAGTCTGATAAGCTCACAACTGGTTACATGTTTTGGGATTCATATTTTTTGTGCATTGTCTGTGTCACTGACTGATAATCAACATTCTTTTTACAGGCTTGGTGCTGCATCACGCATGTTGCTCTTTCCAAACCATGCCATTCAGATTGGAAAGACGTGGGCCCGTTTGTGGAAAAGGCCTTGCAGGTGTCAGATTTGTGTCCCACCTCTGACCCGGCCATCATGTTCGCTCCCCGACTGGGGGTATACAGACAGAGCATGATATCAGTGTTTCGCTGTCAGAAAACTGTACAGTTGTGAAATGATGAAGCGCTCACCTGTATGTCTACATCTCCCACAGGCCTCTCACCCGTCTCCGTGCCACCCAAACTGGCTGATATCCCACCTGGTGTCTGGGCTACTGGTCCACATGATGTGGGTCTCGTCCGAAACTGCCCACCGGTCATCATTACCCCGCAATCTGATTACAGGCCATGTCAAAAACAGTCCGAGTTCGAAGCTTATTTGAATGTGGGAATTATAGTTCCATGTCCTGATTCACCGGTCAGGACCCTAATTTTTCCTGTGGAAAAAAGGGCGAACCCCTCCCGACCCAGACACATGGAGGTTTATTCAAGACCTACAGGCGGTAAACAAAGCCGTGGTTCCACACATACCCACGGTCCCAAATCCACACACGATTTTATCACAAATTCCGCCGTCTGCATCTCACTTTTCTGTCATTGACCTTTCGAACGCGTTCACATCTGTTCCCGTGCATGCAGATAGCCAATATTGGTTCGCGTTTCAGTTCAAAAACAAAATGTACACATGGACGCGCATGTCTCAGGGGTATTGCGAGGCCCCAACCATTTACAATTCGATTTTGGCCGACTCGCTGTCCCACCTTGACCTCCCACCAGGTGTTGCTCCTTTACAGTATGTTGATGACCTTCTCCTTTGTTGTCCTTCACAGGCTTGTGTCTTTTGTTTCACTTGAGGCAGCTGATGGACGACCTTGTCTGCCCAAACATTTCTTCCCCTGGTTTGCTAAGCTGACACATGGCGTAGATCATGTGTCTAAGGGAGGAATGTTAGATAAATGTTTTCCTGCAAAGCATGCAGACAGCTCTGCAGTGGCTAAGGCTTTGGTAACTGAAATTTTGTTTTGTTTTGTTGGGGGATCCCAAAGAGGATCTCATCAGACGATGGGTCCCACTTTGTGAACACAGCACTAACTGAGTTAGGGGAAATGCTAGGTTTTGACCTCAAAACACACTGTGCATACCATCCACAATCAGGGGGGGCTACTGAAAGGGAAAATAGCACCCTAAAATCAAAACTGGCTAAATGTTGTGAGGAAACAGGCCTTAACTGGGTCAAGGCCCTACCTCTGGTTCTCATGCAAATGAGAATGAGACGTAGGAGTCGAAGTGGGCTGAGTCCTTTTGAGATTATGTTTGGGAGACCCCATATACAGGTCTCCAGGCCCCCAACCAACCGGGTTGACATCATTGTTGGAGCATGACATGGTGTCTTAGTGTAGGAAACTCTCCTCTGAACTATTTCAAGTACAGGTACTGGTGAAATCAGCATTACCGGTTCCTGCAGAGGGGCTGCTCCATCCGCTGCAGCCGGGGGATTGGATCCTGGTTCGGGACTTCAGACGAAAGCACTGGAAACAGCGCAGGTGGCGAGGCCCTTTCCAGGTGCTCCTGACGACGCACACAGTGGTCAAGGTTGCTGAACGTGCCATGTGGATCCACGCGATCCACTGTAAGCGGTTTCTGGGAGAACCGCCGACTGCTGCAGCCGAGGACGGGCCGGAGCATCGATCGACAGCGTAGACTGGACGACTGGACACCCTAGCTGGACACAGCTGTATCACGCACCCACACTCACAAGACTCACTGGTTGAAACCTAGCGGTGGTAACGACCCCAGTGACGTCTCATATACACTTATCCTTTGCCTGGTCACTGGCGAGTGACTGAAGACCCCCTGCCCCACACATACACTGATTCGACGACGATGGAGGTGATCAAAGGGTCAGCTGTCATCTGCATCACCCTCCTGTGCCTGTACATGTGGTACATGGACACATTCTATCAGGTATCTGATCCTTCACCACCGCATCACATTCCTGTTGCGCCCTGGTCTGTCGGAGGACAGCTAGGCTCAGAAGAGCTTCGGGGACGTCACAGACGTGACCTCCACCTCATTGATCACCACGACTATAGCGATAACACATGGTGGCGAGTGACACGTGATCTGACACGACGTGTCACTAATCAATCGTGCTATGTGTGTAGTTTGATGCCACACAGCTCACATGAAGATACTCTGTTCGCTCCTTATCCTCTCTCGATCAATCACACACTATTGACAATGATAAAGTGGACAGTGGCCGTCTGTCACGGCGTACCCCTGGCTGGGGTTGGGACCCAACGTGACCTTCCTTCAGAAATCCAAGAAATTTCTCTAGAGACACTAATATTACTATGGTACAGAAAAATGTTGTTTTTCGGCTCAGAGATCTGTCTAATCTTTTTTTCACTCCACAGTTTTGCTTCCATTCCCCAGTCACAGAACACACACGGTATAATTTGGGACACACATCTGGGTGTAACATTACTCTCAAGGTAGCATGCGGGTTAGCAAATTGTGAAAAAAGGGCTGATAAATTTACTTTTCTCCAGTTATAGTCCTTTACAATCTCACGGCATTACTAGGTACACCATCCCCACTGACACATTATGATGCTAAGACCTCATCTTTTTATTTTATTTTATTTTTAATGTTACTACCACATATAATGCCACCGTAGCTCTAACTCCTTCTGATTATGGGTATGGCTGTCCTACAGATATGGTGTGGACGTGTGGTCAACACTCTTATTTGTATCTCCCAGCATGATGGGCAGGTACATGTCACCTCTCTTATTTGGTTCCAGCTACCTCCAAATTGACCATCAGCCCAGTTATGTCACCGCCTCACACCCGTGTAAAACGGGATCAGATTTCAGGTGGCCATAAGTTTGTAATCAGTATTATTCCCATGTACGGCCCTGATTGTTTAGCTTGGTACATAGAAGAACTTTCTGTGGAGCTAGAGAATCTCACTGCGTCTGTTGAACAGGGGTTTAATGACCAGTGAGATGAAAGCTCTCCGCACTGTCGCATTACAGGATAGGGCAGCTTTAGATCTCCTATTGGCTGAAAAGGGAGGTGTCTGTCATCTTATTGGCGACCAGTGTTGTACCTATGTACCTGATGTTTCCACAATCAGTTTGATCACCCTAGACGAGTCCTACATGAGGAAAACACTGCATACACTACAACAGGCTGGGATTTTTGGGGCTGGCTGCTGTCTGGGGGATGGAAGGCAATGTTGATGAAAATTATTGCTGTGATTTTTGGTGTGTTTGTATTACTCCTCGGATTATCCTGTTGCATCATTCCAATAATACGTTCAATGATTAGCAGTGTGATTGGTACTTTTAGTATGGTATAGCATGAAGTGATTGATGATGATGATGATAATTATGATTTTGATGACTTAGATGATCTTGATGATGATTTGATGGTGTATGAAGAAAGCAACGTGTAATCCTGTCAAATGAACAAAAATTGTGAAGCTGGAAATTACTGTTCTGACTGATGTCCAAAAGCAGATAGATCATGGGTGGATGTTTATAGTATATTTTTCATAGTATTTTGCTATTTGTCCTCCAATGTCAAACCTGATCTAAAAAGAAAAAAGACACAAAGTCTGGAAATTTGGCTACATATAATTTATCTGGAGAATATCTGGAGAAATATGGCTTAATTAGGTTGTCTTTGGGTTGATAATCATTTATAATCATTTATTGATACCCGTACGTAAATTTTATGTTTTTGCATGATTGATTCGGTTGAATAATCAAAAGGGAGGAAATGTGGTGGAAAAATTTACTTTTTATATTTTATACTCTTTATATTTTATACTGTTAGTACATCTTCTTTTAATGCTGAGTCATTATTCATTATGTGTGATGTTTACCACTCTGTAACACCCCCAACCCAGGAACGGAGTTCTTGCCTTGAGTTAAAACCCAAACACCTAAATGTCTGAATGTGTAGATAGAGGATGGCGCCTGCACTCCAGATTGGATCCAAGCAAGGTTAGAGTGGAGAGGTAATCATGACCTCTTCACGGAGCAGAGAAGGAGTAGTATGGGGTGGTACGATGTACGTAAGGAATGACATCATAGTTTGAGGGGGTTGGATTTGGTTCTATATAATCTTTAGTTTTCTCTTGTTTAATCAGACTTCACTTACAGAGTTTCTCTGTGATTGACTTCTCAATAAATGCATTTATTTATTTTAACTCTAACTTTCTCTCCTCCTCTTTGTGTGTGGGTTATCAGTTGAACATTTCCATAACAAATTGGATAAATAAATGTTCAAGGATCAAGGATAAATGTTCATAGTCAGTTCAAGGCTCCGGGTTCTTTCCTCCGGGCTCGGGGTCACTTCGAGTATCTTGGTTCTGGGCTACAGTCTTTAAGGTCTGGGCTCTAGATTCCGTGCACTAGGCTCCAGGCTCCAGGCTCCAGGCTCCCGGCTCCAGGCTCCAGGCTCACGGCTCAAGGCTCCAGGTTCAAAGCTCCAGGTTCCAGGGTCTTTGTCAGTTGCAGACTTTGTGCTCAAGGCTACCGGCTCAAGACTCAAGGCTCTTGATCAGTTCCAGGCTCCGGGCTAAAGGATCCAGGCTCAGGGCTCCGGGCTTTGTGTCTTTTCCATGCTGCGGGCTCAAAGCTCCAACCTCTAGGCTCGGGGTCAGTTTCAGGCACTTCACATCGGGCACCAGGCTCCAGGTTCAAGGTTCCATGACCCAGACTTAAGGTCAAGGCTCCAGGATCCTTGCTGATTGTCATTTCCAGGCTCCAGGCTCTGGGATCCAGGCTCTGGGATCCAGGCTTTGGGCTCTGGGTCTTCTTCCAGGCTCCAGGCTCCAGGCTCATGGCTAAAGGCTCCCGGTTCCCGGCTCTGGGCTCGCGATCAGTTCCCGATTCCGATCTCCAGGACCCAGGTTTCCGGTTTGGGGTTTATTCCATGCTCTGGCTTTTGGGCTCCGGGTTCCAGGCTTCGGGCTCAGGGTAAGTTCAATGCCGGGGTTTCAACCCTGGCCTCCAGGTTCTGAAAACAGGGTCATTTCCACGCTCTGGGCTGCAAAATCCAGGTTCTAGGCTCCAGACTCTAGGCTCCAGGCTCCAGGCTCCAAGCTCCAGGCTCCAGGCTCCAGGCTCCACGCTCGGGATCAGATCCAGTCTACGGGCTCCAGGGTCCGGGCTCAAGGTTCCGTGCTCGGGGTAAGTTCCAGGCTCCAGGCTCAAGGCTCCAGGAACGGGCTCTAGGCTCCACGCTCCTTGCTCAGCGCTCCAGGCTCCAGGCTTCAGGCACGGGGTCATTTCCAGGCTCCGGACTCCAAGGCTCAAATCTCCATGCTCACGGCTCTACGCTCACGGCTCCATGCTCCGGGCTCCAGGCACGGGGTCACTTTCAGGATCTGGGCTCAGAGCTCCAGTCCTTAAGCCCGTGTCTGTAAGCTCCGCGCTCCAGGCTCCGCCCTCCAGACTCAAGGCTCCAGGTTATTTGTAAATGGAAGGCTTCGTTCTTCAGGTTAACGGCTCCAGACTTACGGTCTCGGGTTCAGTTCCAGGCTCGGTGCTACGGCCTCCGGCCTCCGACCTCCGGGTTCCGGGCTCCAGCCTCCGGGTTCCATGTTTGGGGACATTTCCAGGCTACGGGCTCCGGTGTCGTGTTCAGTTCCAGGCTCAAGGCTCCGGGATCCTAGCGCTGGGTTACAGGCTACAGGCTCACCACAATGTACAGACCTCTCGGTTTTCCTGGTTTTCTGAGTAGAAGAGGCAAAAATGTCATTTTTGAGCGTTTAAGACGATAAGAAGCTGTTTTTGTCACTTTAAGAAAATAATGTTTTAGTCTCACGGAAAATTTTATGAACTGGTAAGTCTATGACAAAACAGCCATAAACCACTTATTTCTGCCTTATTTTTTAGTGTTTTCATGCTTTTCTGCGTAGAAGAGGCAGAATGTCATTTTTGAGCGTTTCAGACGATAAGAAGCTGTTTTGGTCACTTTGAGACAAGGATATTTTTTTCTCAAGCAAAACGTCATGAACTGATAAGACGTATACAAAACAGCCATAAAACACTTATTTCTGACTTGTTTTTAGTGTTTTTATGCTTTTCTGAGTAGATGAGGCAAAAATGTCATTTTTGAGCGTTTCAGACGATAAGAAGCTGTTTTGGTCACTTTGAGACAATGATTTTTTTTTTCTCAAGCAAAACGTCATGAACTGATAAGACGTATACAAAACAGCCATAAAACACTTATTTCTGACTTGTTTTTAGTGTTTTCATGCTTTTCTGAGTAGAAGAGGCAAAAATGCCATTGTTGAGCGTTTCAGACTATAAGAAGCTGTTATGGTCACTTTGAGACAAGGATTTTTTTTTTCTCAAGCAAAACGTCATGAACTGATAAGACGTATACAAAACAGCCATAAAACACTTATTTCTGACTTGTTTTTAGTGTTTTCATGCTTTTCTGAGTAGAAGAGGCAAAAATGCCATTGTTGAGCGTTTCAGACTATAAGAAGCTGTTTTGGTCACTTTCAGACAAAGATGTTTTTTTTTCAAGCAGAACTTCATGATTTGAGAAGACTTTTAATAAAAAGCCATAAAACACTTATTTCTGACTTGTTTTCAGTGTTTTCATGCTTTTCTGCGTAGAAGAGGCAAGATGTCATTTTTGAGTTTTTCAGACGATAAGAAGCTGTTTTGGTCACTTTAAGAAAAGAATGTTTTAGTCTCACGGAAAATTTTATGAACTGGTAAGTCTATTAAAAAACAGCCATAAAACACTTATTTCTGCCTTATTTTTAGTGTTTTCATGCTTTTCTGCGTAGAAGAGGCAGAATGTCATTTTTGAGCGTTTCAGACGATAAGAAGCTGTTATGGTCACTTTGAGACAAGGATATTTTTTTCTCAAGCAAAACGTCATGAACTGATAAGACGTATACAAAACAGCCATAAAACACTTATTTCTGACTTGTTTTTAGTGTTTTCATGCTTTTCTGAGTAGAAGAGGCAAAAATGTCATTTTTGAGCGTTTCAGACGATAAGAAGCTGTTATGGTCACTTTGAGACAAGGATTTTTTTTCTCAAGCAAAACGTCATGAACTGATAAGACGTATACAAAACAGCAATAAAACACTTATTTCTGACTTGTTTTTAGTGTTTTCATGCTTTTCTGAGTAGAAGAGGAAAAAATGTCATTTTTGAGCGTTTCAGACGATAAGAAGCTGTTTTGGTCACTTTCAGACAAAGATGTTTTTTTTTTTCCAAGCAGAACTTCATGATTTGAGAAGACTTTTAAGAAAAAGCCATAAAACACTTATTTCTGACTTGTTTTCAGTGTTTTCATGCTTTTCTGCGTAGAAGAGGCAAAATGTCATTTTTGAGTTTTTCAGACGATAAGAAGCTGTTTTGGTCACTTTGTGACAAGGATGTTTTTTTTTTAGCTTAACTTCATGATTTGAAATTACTTTTTTAAAAAAAAGCCATAAAACACTTATTTCTTACTTGCTTTTAGTGTTTTCATGCTTTTTTGTCTATATGGGTAAAAATGTCATTTTATGGCGTTTCACGCAAGCAGAAACTGATTTGGTCACTTTTGAGAAAAGGATGTTTTGTCTCAAGCAGAACGTAAAGCTTCACACTTAGTTCTGGCATTTCTCAAACCGCACCGTGGAGATGGAATGCTGACTTAAATTGCAACCACACTCTAGTGGAAAAACTCTGTCCGTGGTCCTGAATTCTTTGTCTTTCTCTTGTTCTCTCTCTCCCTCTTCCCTTCAACCCCCGTTGCACACTGGCGTGCATGGACGAGGAAGAGCACTGGGAAATGTCGCACTGACCGTTGTCAGGGTTAGACCGGGACGGCTGGTGGACGGTGTGGACTCTGTCTTTTTTCCAGTCCGTGTGGGAAATTGTTATATTTCCAGAGACAGAACACCGGTCAGCCTAACCCCGTTTTCAAGCTCCGGTTCTTTTCTCATCTGGAACTGGATAACGATAAAACATGAACCGTAACTTTGTTATTTTTTTCCAGAGACAACCCCTTAAAGTCTAACACCTTTTTTTTTTTTTTTTTTTTTTAACCTCCGGGGCTTCTCCTCAACTTTAGCCGAAAATCTAACCTTGTTCCAGGTCATAATCTTTTCCCCTCTCTCCCCCTCTCTTCTCTCCAGCCCCCTGAGTTGTGGAACTTTTTCAACCCCCCCCCCAGTGTGCCCCACATCAGAGCCTCACACTCGAGCTCGAGGAAGAACTCTCGCCCTGGTCCTGGTTCTCCCCTCCACCCCCCCTTTTTAGCCACCTTGACGCTGCACATTTGCATGCGCTGAGGAGGAGGAACGCCGGGAAATGTCGCGCTGACCCGGGTCAGGATTAGGCCGGGACGGCCGGCGGACCGTGTGGACTCTTTCTTTTTTCCAGGCCTGTGTGGGACGTTGCTATTTTTCCAGGCCATTGTGGGAATCTGTTATGTTTTTTCAAAGACAGAACGCCGGTTAGCTGATCCCCTTTTTAACCTCCGGTTCTTTTCTCATCTGGAGCTGGATAACGGTAAAACTCGAACCGTATGTGGGACCAGGGCCGGACTGAGACTCATTTTTAGCCCTGGCGTTTCGTACCTCAGACCGGCCAACTTTAGATCACGAACAATTATTATTAAAATCATGGAATTATAACCTTACATGTTAGGTCTACACACTGTTCTGCAAAGCCTTGTAATTCAGTGTATTTTCTAGAATATTTCCAATTCAGCGCAAGTAAAGGTTACTTCACAGTGTGGATTTATTTCAACAGTGAGTGCACATCGACATCTCCAACATTATTATTCCTCACAACACAACAATAACAGAATCTATATTTTTGTTCTTATAGGTGTTAATATTTTTCAAAACTTTATAATGTTTGAAATGAAATCAAAGAATTTATAAAAAATATTAAATAAAAAAATAATTTTAAAAAATAAGGCTTGCTGCACTTTTTAATAACGCTGTCATTTTTGTATCCTTTGCAACAAAAGATTTCCATCACAACTTACCTGCGTTTTTTTCCATCTTTGTTATTGAAAACTTTTGATATAGTGATATTAGGGGTTTGACGAGGATGATAAGAAAAAAAATGTATGTATGACTGACATGACTGAGTGTGAGCAAAGTAATCAAAGCTAACAACAGACTCATCTTCATCTGTCTCATTTCTGATTAGTGGTTCAGGGTTCTGCTGCTGAGCTGCTCCTCTGTCATCAGTAGATACTGCTCTCCCTTTCACTCTTCCTTCAGTTTCCTTAGATTCGCCTGCACCTGTATCACAGTAAAAAATAATATCTACAGACATTTTGACTTACTTAACCAATTAAGATATTTACATTGGCAAAATATGCAGGCTTATTTGACATTCCTTTATGCTATTGCCTTTCAATTGCGGGCTTTGTGTATTTACTGTCTCACGTTTAATGATGAAAAATAAAATAGGTCAGGACTACCGTTTGGGTATAGAAAGTGGTTTTACTGCAACTAATCCTTGTTCACACAGTCTGTTCCAACAGCTCACCTTTTCCTTCCATAGTGACAGGAGCAATCCCCTAGCTCTACTTCTGACACTAAATCACATTTTAAAAATGGTCATAATTCTCAGCACAAATCTTCTATTTTGCAAAGCCTTGGTGTCAGTTTCATTCATGTAGTGCTGAATCATCTAGCATCTCAGAGCACCTTTAATACTGAACAGGCCTACACCATACTCTTCATTGTAGTCTATTTATTCTAATAATCTTCAGTCTATGAGAAGTCCTACCGGCCCACTCTGGACTTGTGGGCTCATGGCTGGTGTCTGCTGCTGGATCTGCTTTCTGACTCTGAGGAGCTACAAGACAAAGTTTCCCAGTTATGTGGCGTTGCATCATACTATTATTTAAATTGCATAACGTTATGTTAATTATCGAGTCAATGAATCGTGTGGCATACACAATTCATTGACTCGATAATTAACTAGCTTGAAAGGTGGTTTACCCGTTTCATCGTCCTCATTAGTTGTTTCCAACCGGGAGGTCATTTTTGTGAAAAAGTTACCGATTTTGTCACATTTGGCTGCGTTTGCTTCCAGAGCTTTCCTCTTTCTAATTCTTTCCTTTTCTGCATCACCCTTGCTCTTTCTATTATCCATGTTTAAAACAGCAAACACAGCTGACCACCGACATAGCCAACAGAGCAGAGATCATATATGCTCCACAGCTACAGTATAGAGCTACTAACAAGCAAGGACATAGGTGCGTCTGCATCTGCTTGCTAGTAGAGGGAGTGGTGGCCCAAGAACAGCGGTTGCAGTAAAAGATAAACCCAGTGCTATGACACCCCCCGCAAAATAAATAAATAAATAAATAAATAAATAAATAAATAAATAAATAAATAAATAAATATATATATACATATATATATATATATATATTGAAAGTGAACTCCAGCCCTCGCGGACTAAATATTATACTGGCCCACCGGGAATGATCTCGGTTCTCCCTATTAGCCGGACCGTGTGGGACTTGTGGGACCGTGTGGGCCTGTGTGGGACTTTGTTATGTTTTTTTCCAGACAGAACCCCTGTAAGCCTAACCCCTTTTTGATCTCTGGTGCTTTTCTCACGTGGAGCTTGATAACGGTAAAACTCAAACGTCTGTGGCCATTTTTCAGAACTCTCCTCCTCCTCTCCCTGGTCTGACTCTTTTTTTCTGTCTCTCTCCCACTCTTTCCTCCAGCCACCTTAAAGCTGCACACTGACTTCTGGCATTTTTCAAAACGTCCCGTGGAGATGGAATGCCTCCCCACATTGCAGCCACACAGTGGGGGCTGAACTCTGGTCCTCCTTGCCTGTCTTCGGTGTGACTCGGGCTTCTAAAAACTGATTGCACTTGCTGTATTTATCGTATTTTAAATGTATTGTAATGATATTTTGTTGTTTTTTAATGGTATTTGAATTGTATTTTATTTGTACTGTTTATTTATGCTTTGCACTGTAAAGAACTTTTTGACTTTGTCTGTGAAAAGTGCTCTATCAATAAAATGTATTGACTCTTTTGCCTACTTACTGTCTGACTCTTTTTTTCCCCCCTCTCTCCCCCTTTCTTCATCAGCCACGTTAAAGCTTCACACTGGGACTAAAAATCACATCCTCTTGCCCGGTTAGGGTTAGGGCTGAGGCCAGGGCCTGGGTTAGGGTACCGGGCTCGGGCTTCGTTCCAGGGTTTAGGGTTAGGGCTGAGGCCAGGGACAGGGTTGGGGCTCCGGGCTAGGGCTAAGTTCCAGGGTTCAGGTTAGGGCTGAGGCCAGGGACAGGGTTAAGGCTCCAAGCTCGGGCTCAGTTACAGGCTCCAGGCTCAAGGCTCTAGGCTTTAGGCTCCGGGTTCTGGGCTCCGTGCTCCAGGCTCTATGCTCCAGGCTCCGCGTTCCTTGCTCCGGGCTCGGGGTTAATTCCAAGCTTTGGGCTCAAGGTTCCAGGCTCCAGGCTCCGGGCTCCGGGCTCCAGGCTCCAGGCTCCGGGCTCCGGGCTCCGGGCTTAGGGCTCCGGGGTTCACAGTTCTGGGATCCAGGCTTCAGGCTCCAGGCTTCGTGTTTGGGGTTATTTCCAGGCTCCGGGTTCCACGCCCTGGGCTCAAAGCTTCTGGCTCAATGCTCATGGCTCCGGGTTCGGGATCAGTTCCAGGCTCCGGGATCCAGGCCCCAGGTTTCGGGGTCGGGGTCAGTTTCAAGCTCGAAGCTCCGGGCTCAAGGCTCCGCAATCAAGGATTAAGGCTCTGGGCTAAGGGTCAGCTCCAGGCTCCGGGCTCAAGACTCCAGGCTCCAGGCTCCAGGCTCCAGGCTCTTGACTTGGTGTCATTACAAGGCTTTGGGCTCCCGGCCCCTAGTCTCACGGCTCCATGCTCCGGGCCCCAGGCTCCGAGCTCAAGGTTCTGTGCTCGGGGTCAGTTCAAGGCTCTATGCTCCAGGCTCAAAGCTCACGGCTCCATGCTACGGGATCCAGGCTTGGGGTAAGTTCAGGGGTTCGGGTTCCAGGCTCAGGGATAAAGGCTCAATGTTCATGGTCAGTTCAAGGCTCCGGGTTCTTTTCTCCGGGCTCGGGGTCACTTCGAGTATCTGGGTTCCGGGCTCCAGTCTTTAAGGTCTGAGCTCTAGATTCCACGCACTAGGCTCAAGGCTCCAGGCTCATGGCTACATGCTCCAGGCTCAAGGCGCAAGGCTCCAGGGTGTTGGTCAGTTACAGGCTCCGTGCTCCAGGCTACCGGCTCCAGACTCCAGGCTCGGTATCAGTTTCAGGCTCCTGGTTCCAGGCACAGGGCTCCGGGCTTGGGGTCAGTTCTATGCTCCGGGCTCCAGGCTCAAGCCTCTAGGCTCAGGGTCAATTTCAGGCAACGCACATCGGGCTCCAGGCTCCAGGCTCCAGGCTCCAGGCTCCAGGCTCCAGGCTCCAGGCTCCAGGCTCCAGGCTCCGTGCCCCAAACACCAGGTCAATGCTCCATTTTCCTTGCTCAGGGTAATTTCCAGGCTGTGGGCTCTTGGTTCCAGGCTCCAGGTTCTAGGCTCCATGCTCCATGCTCCGGGCTTGGGGTCAGTTAAGGGCTCAAGGCTCCAGGCTCCAGACTCCAGGCTCAAGACTCCAGGCTCCGGGATCCAGGCTCTGCGCTCCATTCTCCGTTTTCAGGAATCCGGGCTAGGGTTAAGTTCCAGGCACCGGGCTAAGGGCCCAAGCCTCCTTTCTCCAGGCTTCAGATTCCGGGCTCCCTGCTCAAGGCTCATGGCTGCGCGGTCAAGGCTCCAGGCTCCAAGATTTGGGCTTTGGGGCAGTTCCATTCTCCGGGTACCAGGCTTCATTCTCCAGGCTTCAGGCTCTTGGTCAGTTCCAGGCTCCGGGCTAAAGGCTCCGGGCTCCAGGCTCCAGGTTCCGTGCACCAGGCTCCAGGTTCCAGACACTGCGCTCCAGGATCCGGGATCGGGGTCAGTTCGATGCTCTGGGCTCAAGGCTCTGGGATCAGGGTCAGTGTTTTGCTCCGGGCTCCAGTTTTCAGGCTCCAGGCTCCAGGCCCCAGGCTCCACGTTCCTTCCTCCAGGATCCAGGCTTTTGGCTCGGAGTATGTTCGTGGCTCCGGGCTCAAGGTTTAAGGCTCCATATTTTGGGAACAGTTTCAGGCTACAGGTTCTATGCTCCAGGTTCATGACTACGCGTTCCAGGCTAATGACACCATACTCCAAGCTCAAGGCTCCGGTCTCAAGGCTCCAGCCTCGGGGTCAGTTCCAGGCTCCAGGTTCCAGACACCGCGCTCCAGGATCCGGGATCGGGGACAGATCGATGCTCTGGGCTGAAGGCTCTGGGATCAGGGTCAGTGTGTTGCTCCGGGCTCAAGTTTTCAGGCTCCAGACTCAAGGCTCAAGGCTGCAGGCTCAAGGCTCCGCGTTCCTTCCTCCGGGATCCAGGCTTTTGGCTCGGAGTATGTTCGTGGCTCCGGGCTCAAGGTTTAAGGCTCCATATTTTGGGCACAGTTTCAGGCTACAGGTTCTATGCTCCAGGTTCATGTCTACGCGTTCCAGGCTAATGACACCATACTCCAGGCTCAAGGCTCCGGTTTCCAGGCTCCAGCCTCGGGGTCAGTTCATGGCTCCAGTCACCAGGCTCAAGGCTACATGCTTCATGCTCTTGGCTCCAGGCTATACGCTCCAGGGTCGGGGTCAGTTCCAGGCTCCAAGTTCCATGCTTCAGTCTCTGGGCTCAAGGCTCTGGGCTCAGTGACAGTTCCAGGCTACATGCTCCCCCCTCAAGGCTCCAGTCTCTGGACTCCAGGCTCTTGGCATGGGGTAAGTTCCAAGATATAGACTCCAGGTTGTAGGCTCCCCTTTTCGGGCTTGAGGTCAGTTCCAGGCAACAGGCTCCATAGTCCAGGTTTGTTGCTATGTGTTCCAGGCTCAAGGCTCCAGGCTGAAGTCTCCAAGCTCAAGGCTCCATGCTCAGGGTAAGTTCCATGCTCCAGGGTCAAGGCTCCAAGCTCAAGGCTCGGGGTCAATTCCAGGCTCAAGTCACCGGTCTCAAGGCTCCGGGATCCAGGCTAGAGGCGCTATGCTTCAAGCTCTTGGCTTCAGGCTCCAGGCTCCAGGGTCGGGGTCATTTCCAGGCTCCGGGCTCCGGGCTCCGGGCTAAGGGCTCCGGGCTCCGGGCTCCGGGCTCCGGGCTCCACGCTCCGTGGTCAGGGTTCAAGACTCCAGACTCCAGGATCCATGCTCCAGGCTCCTCTCTCCAGAATCCATGCTTCAAGCTCTGGGATCCAGGCTCCATGCTCGGAGTCGGTTCAAGGCTCCAGGCTCCATGCTCCAGGCTCTGGGCTCAGTGTCAGTTCCAGGCTCCGGGCTCCCGCTCAAGGCTCCAGGCTCCGGGTTCCAGGCTCTGGGCATGGGGTCAGTTCCATGTTCCGGTCTCCAGCTTTCAGGCTCCACATTTCAGGCTCGGGGTTAGTTCCAGGCTAATGGCTCAATTTTCCAGGCTCGTTGCTACGCGTACCAGGCTCCAGGCTACTGGCACCAGGCTGAAGGCTCAAAGCTCAAGGCTCCAGGCTCGGGGTAAGTTCCTTGCTCCAGGCTCAAGCCTCCAAGCTCAAGGCTAAGGGTCAGTTCCAGGCTCAAGGCTCTAGGCTCCGCTCTCCAGGCTTCGCTCTCCAGGCTCCGGGCTGCAGGCTATGGGCTCCAGGCTCCTAGTTGCGGGCTTAAGGCTCCAGGCTCCAGGCTCCAGGCTCCAGGCTCCAGGCTCCAGGCTCCAGGCTCCAGGCTCCGGGCAAGGGGATAGGTTCCAAGTTCCAGTCTCCCGGCTTCAGGCTCCAGGCTTCTTGCTCGGGGTAAGTTCAATGCTTTGGGTTTCACGCCCATTGATCCATGCTCCCGGAACGAGGTTTTTTCAAGGCTCCGGGCTCCTGGCTTTGAGCTTGGGGTCTTCTTCCAGGCTCTAGGCTCCATGCTCATGTCTCCAGGCTCCAAGCTCCTGGCTCAAGGCTCCAGGCTCTGGGCTAAAAGCTCCAGGCTCTGGGCTCGGGATCAATTCAAGACTCCGGGCACCAGGACCCAGGATTTGAGTTCAGGGTGTATTCAATCCTCTGGCCTTTGGGCTCAAGACTCCAGGCTCCGGGCATTGGGTCAGGTCCAAGTTCCGGTCTCGAGGCTTAAGGCTCCAGGCATCGGGCTCGGGCTAAGTTCCATGCTCGGGGTTTCATGCCCTGGGCTCCACACTCTGGGACCGGGTCATTTCCACGCTTCGGGCTCAAGCATCCAGGCTCCGAACTCGGAGTCAGTTCCAAGCTCCAGGCTCGTGGCTCCAGGCTCAAAGCTCCATGCTCACGGCTCAATGCTCCGAGCTCCAGGCTCCAGGTTTTGGGAAAGTTCCAGGGTTCCAGGGCTCTGGGTTAAAGGCTCTGGGATCAGGGTCAGTTTTTTGCTAAAGGCTCCAGTTTGCAGGCTCCAGGCTTAAAGCTCCAGGCACCGGGCTCCAGGCTCACGGCTCAAGGCTCCAGGCTCACGGATTCGGGCTCAAGGCTTCAGGCTCCAGGCTCAGGGTTTATTCCAGGCTCTGGGTTCCAGCCTCCTACGTCTAGGCTCCGCACTCAAGGCTCCGGGCTCCAGGCTCAAGGCACGGGGTCATTTCTAGGCTCCGGTCTCCAAGGTCCGGACGTGTGGTCAGTTCTAGGCTCCAGGCTCCTGGTTCTGGGCTCAGGGCTACGGGCTCAGTGTCAGTTCCAGTCGCCGGGCTCCAGGCTCAGGGCTCCAGTTTCAAAGCTTCAAGTTCCAGGCTCAAGGCTACATGCTCCAGGCTCCATGTTCCAGGCTCCAGGCTCCAGGCTCCAGGCATGGGGTAGGTTCAAAGTTCTGGGATCCAGGAATAAGGCTCCAGGTTTCGGGTTTGGGGTAAGATCGAGGCTCCGGGTTCCACGCCCTGGGCTAAAGACTCCGGGCATGGGGTTATGTCCAGTCTCCGGGCTCCATGCTCCCGGCTTAAAGCTTCCGGCTGAAAGCTCATTGCTCCAGGTTCAGGATCTTTTCCAGACTCTGGGTTCCAGGCCCCAGGTTCCAGGGTCGGGGTCAGTTCCAAGCTCAAGGCTCTGCAATCAATGATCCAGGCTCTGGGCTAAGGGTCAGCTCCGGGCTCCGGGCTCCGGGCTCCGGGCTCCGGGCTCCGGGCTCCGGGCTCCGGGCTCCGGGCTCGGGTTCAGTTCCACTCTCGAGGTTCCTTGCTTCAGGCTCCGTGCTCAAGGCTATTGGCTCAGGGTCTTCTTCCAGGCTCCAGACTTCAGGCTCCAGGCTCCATGTTCCAGGCTCCAAGCTCCAGGCTCCAAGCTCCAGACTCCGCGCTCAAGGCTATGGGCTCGTTATCAGTTCCAGGGTCCGGCCTCCAGGCTCCAGGACTAAGATTCGGGGTAAGTTCCAGTCTCCAGGCTCCAGGCTCATTATCAGTTCGAAGCTCTGGGCTCTAGGCTCTAGGGTCCGGGTTTGGAGTCAGTTCCAGGCTCTGGGCTCCAGGTTCCAGGTTCCAGGCTCCAGGCTCATCGATCCAGTATCCGGGCTCCGGATTCGGGGTCAATTCCATGCTCCAGTCTCCAGTCTCCGGTTAAGTTCAAGGCTCCAGGCTCCAAGTTCGGGGCCTCAGGCTCCGGGCTCCAGGCTCAAGGCTAAAGGCTCCAGGCTCCGGGCATGGAGTCAGTTCCAAGATCCGGTCTCCCGCCTCTCAGGCGTCAGGCTTCTGGCTCCACACCCAGGACTCCAGGCTCCAGGCACGGGTTTTTTTTTCCAGGCTCCAGGCTCCAGGCTTTGGGCTAGGGGTCTTCTTCCAGGCTCTCGGCTCCAGGTTCAAGGCTCCAGGCTTAAAGCTCCAGGCTCAAAGCTCCAGTCTCAGGGCTCAAGATCAGTTCCAGACTCCTGTCTCCAGGACCCAGGTTTCGGGTTCGGGGTGTATTCCATGCTCTGGCCTTCAGGCTTGAGGATCAGGCTTGGGGCTCGGGCAAAGTTCCAATCTCGAGGATCCACGCCCCTTGCTCCAGGCTCAGAGAACGGGGTCATTTCAACACTCCGTGCTCCAGAATCCAGGTTCAAGGCTCCGCCCTCGAGGTCAGTTCCAGGCTCCGGACTCCAGGCTCCAGGCTCACCGCTCCATGCTCATTGCTCAATGCTCCGAGCTCCAGGCTCCAGGCTCCAGGCTCCAGGCTCCAGGCGCCAGGCTCCAGGCTCCGGGCTCGGGGTCAGTTCCAGTCTCCGGGCTGCAGGGTCCTGGCTCAAGGTTTTAGGCTCGGGGTCAGTTCCAGTCTTCGGGCTCAAGGCTCCAGGCTCCAGGCTCCGGGCTCCAGGCTCCGGGCTCCGGGCTCCGGGCTCCCAGCTTTTGGTCTTTTCCAGGCTATGAGAACCAGTCAAAAGGTTCCAGACTCAAGGATTGGGGTCCGTTCAACCCGAAACCTGGGTCCTGGAGACCGGAGTCTGGAACTGATCTTGAGCCCAGAGCCTGGAGCTTTGAACCTAGAGCCGGGAGCCTTGAACCTGGAGCCTTGAGCCTAGAGCCTGGAAGAAGATCCCAAGCCCAAAGCCTTGAGCCCGGAGCCTGGAAAAAACCCTGTGCCTGGAGCCTGGAGCCCTGGGTTTGGAACCCCAAGCATGGAACTTGGGGCCTGACAGCTGGGAGACTGGCACTTGGAACTGACTCCATGCCTGGAGCCTGGAGCCTTAAGCCTGTAGACTTGAGCCGTGGGTCTGGAACTTTGAGCCTGGAGTATGGAGCCTTGAACTGAACCGGAGACTGGAGCCTGAAGACTGGAGCGTGGAACTGGAACTTTGAGCCTGGAGTATGGAGCCTTGAACTGAACCGGAGACTGGAGCCTGAAGACTGGAGCGTGGAACTGACCCCGAATCCGTAGCCCGGATACTGGATTGATGAACCTGGAGCCTGGAGCCTGGAGCCTAGAGCCTGGAGCCTGGAGCCTGGAGCCTGGAGCCTGGAACCTGGAAACCTGGAGCCTTGAACTGATGCCAAACCCGGACCCTAGAGCCTAGTTCCCGGAGCCTAGAACTGGTCACGAGCCTGGAGCCTGGAGCCTGGAGCCTGGAAGAAGACACCAAGCCCAACGTCTGAATCATGGAGCCTGGTGCGAGCAGACTGGAACTGACCTGAAACCCTTATCCTGGAGCCTTGAGGCTGGAGCCTGAAACTGATCACGAGCCCATAGCCTGGAGCGCAGAGCTTGGAGCTTTAAACCTGGAGCCTGGAGTCTGGAGTTTGGAGCCTGGAGCCTGGAAGAAGACCCTGAGCCCAAAGCCTGGAGCCCGGAGCCTGGTGCTGGGAGTCTTGAGCTTGGAACGCGTAGCAACGAACCTGGACTATGGAGCCTGTGGCCTGGAACTGGCCTCGAGCCCGAAAAGTGGAGCCAAAAACCTGGAGACCAGATCTTGGAACTGACCCCATGCCAAGAGTCTGGAGCCCGGAGCCCGGAGCCCGGAGCCCGGAGCCCGGAGCCCGGAGCCCGGAGCCTGGAGACTTGAGGGGGGAGCACGGAGCCTGGAACTTACACTGAGCCTGGAGCCTTGAGCCTAGAGCCTGAAGCATGGAGCCCGGAGCCTGGAACTGACCCCGACTCTTGAGCCTATAGCCTGGAGCCCAGAGCCTTGTGACTGGAGCCATGAACTGATCCTGAACCTTGAGCCTGGAGTCTTGAGCCCAGAGCATGGAAGTGACCCCGAGGCTGGAGCCTTGAGCCATGAGACTGGAGCCTTGAGCCTGGAGCCAGGTGCTATTCGCCTGGAACGTGTAGTCACAAACTTGGAGCATAGAACCTTTAGCCTGGAAATGTGCCAAATATATGGAGCCTAAAACCTGGAACCCGGAGCCACGAACATACTCCGAGCCCAAAGCCTGGATCCCGGAGGAAGGAACGCGGAGCCTGGAACCTTGAGCCTGGAGCCTGGAGCAACGAGCCTTCAAACTGGAGCCCGGAGCCACAAACTGACCCTGATCCCAAAGCCTTGAGCCACGAGCCTCGAACTGACCCCGATCCCGGATCCTGGAGCGTTGTGTTTGGAACCTGGAGCCTGGTGCCCGGAACCTGGAGCCTGGAGCCCAGAGCACGGAGCCCGGAGCCTTTAGCCCGGAGCCTGGAACTTACCCAGAGCCCTAAGCCTTGAGCCTCAAGCCTGGTACCTGGAGAACGGAAGTGCCCCAAAGCCTGAAGCCTGGAGCCCGGAGCCTTGAGCGCGGAGCCATGAGCCTTTGAGCAGGGAGCCCGGAGTCTGAAGCCTGGAGACTTGAGGCTTTAGCCCTTAGCCCGGAGCCTGGAACTTAACCCTTGCCAAGATTCTTGAAATGGAGCGCGGAGCCTGGAGTATGGAGTCTGGAGCCGGGAGCCTGGAGCCTGGAGCCCTTAAGTGACCCCAAGCCCGGAGCACGGAGCATGGAGCCTGGAGCTTGGAGCCTTGAGCCTGGAGCCCGGAACCTGGAGCCAAAAGCCTGGAACTGACACTGAGCCAAGAGCCTAGAGCCTGGAGCCAAGAGCCCACAGTCTGGAAATTAACCTGAGCAAGGAATCTGGAGCCTTGACCTGGTGTTTGGGGCACGGAGCCTGGAGCCCGATGCGTGGTGCCTGAAACTGAATCCGAGCCTCGAGGCTTTAGCCTGGAGCCCGGAGCATGGAACTGACCCTGAGCCTATGCCTGGAACCTTGAGCCTGGAGTGTGGACCCTGGATCCTTTAGCCCGGAGCCTCAAACTGATCCCAAGCTTGGAGTCTGGAGCCAGTAGCCTGGAAAACGGAATCTGCAACTGAACAAGACCCTGGAGCCTTGCGCCTTGAGCCTTGAGCCTGGAGCATGTAGCCTGGAGCCTGGAGCCTGGAGCCTTTTGCCTAGTGCGTGGAAACAAGAGCCCAGACCTTAAAGATTAGAGCCCGGAACCCAGATACTCGAAGTGACCGCAAGCCTGCAGAAAAGAACCCGGAGCCTTGAACTGACCATGAAAATTGAGCCTTGGTCCCTTAGCCTGGAACCCAAACCCTGGAACTTACCCCAAGCCTGGATCCCATAGCATGGTGCCGTGAGCTTGGAGCCTGGAGCATAGAGCCTGGAAATGACCTTAAGTCCAGACCTCTGAGCCTGGAGCCAAGAAATGACCCCGAGCCTGGAGCCCTGAACATGGAGCGTGGATAGCGGACCCTGGAACTGACCCCGAGCACAGAACCTTGAGCTCTGAGCCTGGGGCCCGGAGCATGGAGCCGTGAGCATGGAGCCGGAAGCCTGGAGCCGGGAGCACAAAGCCTTGTACTTTCCCTGAGTCAAGAGCCTGAAGCCTGGAGTCTCTAGCCCGGAGCCTGGAAATGAACCTGTGCCTGGAGCCTTGAGCCAAGAGCCGAGAACTGACCCTGAGCAAAAAAACCTTGAGCCAGGACCCTGCAGCCAGGACACTGGAACTGACCTGGAGCCTGGAGCCTGGAGCCTGGAGCCTGGAGCCTGGAGCCTTGAGCTCGGATCATTGAGCCGTGAGCATGGAGCCGTGAGCCTGGAGCCTGGAGCCTGGAGCCTGGAGTCCGGTGCCTGGAACTGACCCCGAGTGCGAAGCCTTGAAGCTGGATTCTGGAGCCCGGAGTTTGGAAATGACCCCGTTCTCAGAGCCTGGAGCCAGGGGCGTGAATCCCCGAGCATGGAACTTATCCCGAGCCCGAAGCCAGGAGCCTGGAGCCCGATGGCCAGAGCATGGAATACACCCCGAACCTGAAACCTTGGTATTGGAGACCGTAGTCTGGAACTGATCTTGAGCCCAGAGCCTGGAGCTTTGAGCCTTGAGCCAGGAGCCTTGAACCTGGAGCCTTGAGCCTAGAGCCTGGAAGAAGATCCCGAGCCCAAAGCCTGGAGCCCGGAGCCTGGAAAAAACCCCGTGCCTGGAGCCTGGAGCCCTGGGTGTGGAACCCAAAACATGGAACTTACCCCGAACCAGAAGCCTGGGGCCTGAAAGCCGGGAGACCGGCACTTGGAACTGACTCCATGCCTGGAGCCTGGCGCCTTGAGCGTGGAGACTTGAGCCTGGAGTCTGGAACTTGGAGCCTGGAGTATGGAGCCTTGAACTGAACCGGAGACTGGAGCCTGAAGACTGGAGCGTGTAACTGACCAAGAATCCGGAGCCCGGATACTGGATTGATGAGCTTGGAGCCTGGAGCCTGAAACCTCGAAACCTGGAGCCCGGAGCCTTGAACTGATGCTAAACCCGGACCCTAGAGCCTAGTGCCCGGAGCCTTGAACTGGTAACGAGCCTGGAGCCTGGAAGGAGACACCAAGCCCAATGCCTGGATCATGGAGCCTTGAGCCAGGAGACTGGAACTGACCAAAAACCCTGATCCTGGAGCCTGGAGGCCGGAGCCTGGAACTGATCACGAGCCCATAGCCTGGAGCTTGGAGCTTGGAACCTGGAGCCTGGAGTCTGGAGGTAGGAGCCTGGAGCCTGGAAGAAGACCCTGAGCCCAAAGCCTGGAGCCCGGAGCCTAGAGCATGGAACCTCGAGACTGGAACTGAACCCGAGAATGGAGCCCGGAGCCCGGAGCCCGGAGCCCGGAGCCCGGAGCCCGGAGCCCGGAGCCCGGAGCCCGGAGCCCGGAGCCCGGAGCCTGGAGCCCAGAGCCTGGATCTGACCCTTAGCCCAGAGCCTTGATCCTTGATTGCGGCGCCTTGAGCCCGGAGCTTCGAGCTTGGAACTGACCCCGATCTCGGAACCTCGGGCCTGGATCCCAGAACCTTGAACTGATCCCGAACCCGGAGCCATGAGCTTTGAGCCGGAAGTTTTGAACCGGAGGTTTTGAGCCAGGAGCATGGAGCCTGGAAGAAGACCCAAAGCCCAAAGTCTGGAGCCAGCAGACTGGAAATAAACCCGTGTCCGGAGTCTTGAGCCCAGGACGTGGAACCCGTAGACTGGAACTTACCCCAAACCCGAAGCCTGGAGCCTGAAGCCTGTATCCCAGAACTTTGAACCTACCCCATGCCCGGAGCCTGGAGCCTGGAGCCTGGAGCCTGGAGCCTGGAGCCTGGAGCCTGGAGCCTGGAGCCTGGAGCCTGGAGCCTGGAGCCTAGAGCCTAGATTCTAGAGCCTTGAGCTCGGAGCCTTGAGTGCGGAGCCTGGAGCCTAGAGCCTACAGCCTAGAGCCTAGACCCTTGAGCCTGGAGCCTGGAGCCTGAAGTAAAGACCCTGAACCATGCAGCCTTGAGCATGGAGCCTGGAACCTGGAGCCTAGAGAGTGGAAGTGAACCCAAGCCTTGAGCTTGGAGCCTTTAGCCCAGAGAAAGGAACTTACCCAGAGCCTGGAGCCTTGAGCTTTGAGCCTTCAGCCTTGAGCTTTGTGCCGGGAGCCTTAAGCCTGGAACGCGTAGCAACAAGCCTGGAAAATGGAGCCATTAGCCTTGAACTGACCCCGAGCATGAAATTTGGAGCCTAACACCTGGAGACCGGAACTTGGAACTGACCCCATGCCCAGAGCCTGGAGCCTGACACCTGGAGCCTTGAGCGGGGAGCCCGGAGCCAGGAACTGACACTGAGCCAGGAGCCTTAAGCCCGGAGCCTGAAGCATGGTGCCATGAGCCTCGAACTGACCCAGAGCATTGAGCCTTTAGCCTTGATCCATGAGTTTGAAGCATGGAGCCTGGAGCCTGGAGTCTGGAGTCTGGAGCCCTTACCCCGGAGCATGGAGCCCAGAGCCTGGAACTGACCCCGATACGGGAGCCTGGAGCCAAGACCTTGAAACATGGCGCCTTGAGCCTGGAGCAAGGAGCCCGGAGCCCAGAGCACAGATCCAAGAGCCTAGAGCCAGGTGACTTCAGCATGGAAATGACCCCGAGCCTTGAGCTTGCAGCCTTAACCCTGGAGCATGGAACTTACCCTGAGCCTGTAGCCTTGAGCTTGGAGCCTTCAGTCTGGAGCGTGGTGCAGGGAGCCTTGAGCCTGGAATGCGTAGATGTGAACCTGGACTATGGAGCCTCTAGCCTGGAACTGATCTCGAGCCCGAAAACTGGAGCCTAAAACCTGGAGACCAGATCTTGGACCTGACCCCATGCCAAGAGTCTGGAGCCCAGAGCCCAGAGCCCAGAGCCCAGAGCCCAGAGCCCAGAGCCCAGAGCCCAGAGCCCAGAGCCCAGAGCCCAGAGCCCGGAGCCCGGAGCCTGGAAACCGGAGCCCGAAGCCCGGAGCCCGGTGCCCGGAGCCTGTAGCCTTGAGGGGAAAGCACGGAGCCTGGAACTGACACTGAGCCTGGAGCCTTGAGCCCAGAGGCTGAAGCATGGAGCCCGGAGCATTGAACTGACCCCGACCCTGGAGCCTATAGCCTGGAGCCAAGAGCATGACGCACAGAGCCTTGAGCCTGGAGTCAAGAGTCTGGTGACTGGAGCCATGAACTGACCCTGAACCCGGAGCCTGGAGTCTTGAGCCCCGGAGCATGGAACTGACCCCGGGGCTGGAGCCTGGAGACCGGAGCCTGGAGACCGGAGCCTTGAGCCTGGAGCCAGGTGCCATTAGCCTGGAATGCGTAGTCACGAACTTGGAGCATAGAATCCGTAGTCTGGAATCGTGCCCAAAATATGGAGCCAAAAACCTGGAGCCAGGAGTCACAAACATACTCCGAGCCCAAAGCCTGGATCCCGGAGAAACTAACGACGCGGAGCCTGGAGCCTGGAGCCTGGAGCCTGGAGCCTGGAGCCTGAAGCCTGAAGCCTGGAGCCCGGAGCCTAGTGTGTGGAATCTAGAGTCCAGATCTTAAAGATTAGAGCCCGGAACCCAGATACTCGAAGTGACCCCGAGCCCGGAGAAAAGAACCTGGAGCCTTGAACTGACCATGAACATTGAGCCTTGATCCATGAGCCTGGAACCCGAACCCTGGAACTTACCCCAAGCCTGGATCCTGTAGCATGGAGCCGTGAGCTTGGAGCCTAGAGCATAGAGCCGGGAACTGACCTTAAGTCCGGACCTCTGAGCCAAGAGCCCTGAACATGGAGCGAGGAGCGCGGAGCCTGGAACTGACCCCGAGCACAGAACCTTGAGCTCTGAGCCTGGGGCCTTGAGCATGGAGCCGTGAGCATGGAGCTTTGAGCCTGGAGCCGGGAGCCAAAAGCCTTGTACTGACCCAGAGTCAAAAGCCTGGACCTTGGAGTCTTGAGCCCGGAGCCTGGAAATGACCCTCTGCCTGGAGCCTTGAGCCCAGAGCCTAGAACTGACCCCGAGCACAAAACCTTGAGCCAGGACCCTGCAGCCCGTAGACTGGAACTGACCCCGAGCCTGGAGCCTGGAGCCTGGAGCCTGGAGCCTGGAGCCTGGAGCTCGGAGCATTGAGCCGTGAGCATGGAGCTGTGAGCCTGGAGCCTGAAGTCCGGAGCCTGGAACTGACCACAAGTGCAGAGCCTTGAAGCTGGATTCTGGAGCCCGGAGTTTGGAAATGACCCCGTTCTCAGAGCCTGGAGCCAGGAGCGTGGATCCCCGAGCATGGAACTTACCCCGAGCCAGAAGCCTGGAGACTTGAGCCCGAAGGCCAGAGCATGGAATACACCCCGAACCCGAAAACTGGGTCCTGCAGACTGGAGTCTTGAACTGATCTTGAGCCCAGAGCCTGGAGCTTTGAGCATGGAGCTTTGAGCCTGGAGCCTTGAGCCTTGCGCCTGGAGACCTGAGCCTGGAGTCATGAACTGGGAGCCTGGAGTCATGAGTCTTGAACTGAACCGGAGACTGGAGCCTTAAGACTGGAGCGTGGAACTGACCCCGAATCCGGAGCCTGGATACTGGATCGATGAGCCTGGAGCATGGAATCTGGAACCTGGAACCTGGAACCTTGAGCCCGGAGCCTTGAACTGAGGTCAGGTCCAAGTTCCGGTCTTCAGGGTTTAGGCTCCAGTATTAAGGCTCCAGGCGTCGGGCTCGGGCAAAGTTCAATGCTCGGGGTTCCACGCACTGGGCTCCAGCCTCTGGGAACGGGGTCATTTCCACGCTCCAGGCTCCAGAATAAAGGCTTCTGACTCAGAGTCAGTTCAAGGGTCCGGGCTCGTGGCTCAAGGCTCACAGCTCCATGCTCACGGCTCAATGCTCCGAGCTCCAGGCTCCAGTCTAAAGGCTCACAGTTTCATGCTCACGGCTCAATGCTCCGAGCTCAGGGCTCCAGGGCTCCACGCTCCAGGCTTGGGGTCAGTTCCAGTCTCCGGGCTTCTGGGTCCTGACTCAAGGTTCCGTGCTCGGAGTCAGTTCCAGTCTCCGGACTCCAGGATCCAGGCACAGGGTCATTTCCAGACTCCTGGCTCAAGACTCCAGGCTCTTGACTCGGGGTATGTACAAGGCTTTGGGCTCACAGCTCCAGGGTCACGGCTCCAATCTCACGGATCCATGCGCTGGACCCCAGGTTCCGAGCTCAAGGTTCTGTGCTTGGGGTCAGTTCCAGGCTCCGCGCTCCATGCTCCATGTTCAGGGCTCCGGGCTCGGGGTCATTTCTTTGCTCCGGGCTCCAAGGACCGGACTTAAGGTCATTTCCAGGCTCCATGCGCCAGGCTCCAAGCTCACGGCTCCATGCTACGGGCTCCAGGCTTGGGGTAAGTTCCAGGGTTCGGGCTCCAGGCTCAGGGATGAAGGACCAATGTTCATGGTCAGTTCAAGGCTCCGGGTTCGTTCCTCCGGGCTCGGGGTCACTCTGAGTATCTTGGTTCTGGGCTCCAGTCTTTAAGGTCTGGGCTCTAGATTCTGTGCACTAGGCTCCAGGCTCCGGGCTCACGGCTCAAGGCTCCAGGCTCACGGCTCCAAGCTCCAGGCTCAAGGCTCCAGGCTCCAGGGTCAGTTGGTCAGTTGCAGACTCTGTGCTCCAGGCTACCGGCTCAAGACTCGAGGCTCGGGATCAGTTCCAGGCTCCTGGCTAAAGGATCCAGGCTCCGCACTCCAGGCTCCTGGTCCCAGGCACAGGGCTCCGGGCTTGGTGTCTGTTCCATGCTCCGGGCTCCAAGCTCCAGCCTCTAGGATCGGGATCAGTTTCAGGCACTGCACATCCAGGCTCCAGGCTCCAGGCTCCATAACCCAAACTTAAGATAAAGGCTCCAGGTTCCTTGCTGGGGGTAATTTCCATGCTCCAGGCTCCAAGCTCCAGCCTCTAGGATCGGGATCAGTTTCAGGCACTGCACATCCAGGCTCCAGGCTCAAGGCTCCATAACCCAAACTTAAGATAAAGGCTCCAGGTTCCTTGCTGGGGGTAATTTCCAGGCTCCAGGCTCCAGGCTCCAGGCTCCTTCCTAAGGGATCAAGGCTTTGGGCTCGGAGTAGGTTCGTGGCTCCGGGCTCAAAGTTTTAGGCTCCTTATTTCGGGCTCAGTTCAAGGCTAAAGGCTCTATGCTCCAGGCTCTATGCTCCAGGCTCGTGACTACGCGTTCCAGGCTACAGGCACCTGGCTCCAGGCTCAAGGCTCCGGGCTCCAGGCTCCAGCCTCGGGGTCAGTTCCATGCTCCGGGCTCAAGACTCAAGGTTCAAGGCTCTGGGTGAGTTCATTTCTCCAGTCACCAGGCTCCAGACTCCAGGCTCAAGGGTCCAGTCTTCTTGCTCGGGGTAAGTTCCATGCTTGGTGTTTCACGCCCAGGGCTCCAGGCTCCTGGCTTTGGGCTTGGGGTCTTCTTACAGGCTCTTGGCTACATGCTCATGGCTCCAGGCTCCAAGCTCCAGGCTCAAGGCTCCAGGCTCCAGGTTCAAAGCTCCAGGCTCAAAGCTCCAGGCTCTGGGCTCGGGATCAGTTCAAGGCTCCGGGAACCAGGACCCAGGTTTCGGGTTCCATGCCCTTGCCGTTGGGCTCCAGACTCAAGGCTTCATGCATTGGGTCAGGTCCAAGTTCCGGTCTCCCGGCTTAAGGCTCCAGGCTTCGGGCTTGGGCTAAGTTCCATGCTCGGGGTTCCACGCCCTGGGCTCCAGGCTCTGGGAACGGGGTCATTTCCACACTCAGGGCTCCAGAATCAAGGCTTCGGACTCGGAGTCAGTTCCAGGCTCTGGGCTCCAGGCTCCTGGCTCCAATCTCCAGACTCACAGCTTCATTCTCACGGCTCAATGCTCAGAGCTCCAAGCTCCAGGCTCCAGGCTTGGGGTCAGTTCCAGTCTCCGGGCTTCTGGGTCCTGTCTCAAGTTTCCGTGCTTGGAGTCAGTTCCAGTCTCTGGACTCCAGGCTCCAGGCAGAGGGTCATTTCCAGGCTCCTGGCTCAAGACTCCAGGCTCACGGCTCTTGACTCGGGGTCAGTACAAGGCTTTGGGCTCACAGCTCCAGGGTCATGGCTCCATGCTCACGGATCCATGCTCCGGAACCCAGGTTCAGAGCTCAAGGTTCTGTGCTCGTGGTCAGTTCCAGGCTCCGCGCTCCATGCTCCATGTTCAGGGCTCCGTGCTACGGGCTCCAAGCTTGGGGTAAGTTCAAGGGTTCGGGCTCCAGGCTCAGGGATCAAGGATCAATGTTCATGGTCAGTTCAAGGCTCCGGGTTCTTTCCTCCGGGCTCGGGGTCACTTCGACTATCTTTGTTCTGGGCTCCAGTCTTTAAGTTCTGGGCTCTAGATTCCATGCACTAGGCTCCCGGCTCAAGGCTCCAGGCTCATGGCTCCAAGCTCCAGGATCAAGGCTCCAGGGTCTTGGTCAGTTGCAGACTCCGTGCTCCAGGCTACCGGCTCAAGACTCTAGGCTCTGGATCAGTTCCAGGCTCCGGGCTAAAGAATCCAGGCTCAGGTCTCCGGGCTTGGTGTCTGTTCCATGCTCCGGGCTCAAAGCTCCAGCCTCTAGGCTCAGGGTCAGTTTCAGGCACTGCGCATCGGGCTCCAGGCTTTAGGTTCCATGACCCAAACTTAAGGTCAAGGCTCCAGGTTCCTTGCTGAGGGTCATTTCCATTCTCCAGGCTCCGGGCTCCTGGCTCCAGGCTTTGGGCTTTTGGTCTTCATCCAGGCAAAAGGCTCCAGACTCAAGGATTGGGGTCAGTTCAACGCTCCGGGCTCAAGACTCCAGGCTCCAGGCTCCAGGGTCGGGGTCATTTCCATGCTCCGGGCTCAAGGCTCAAAGCTCTGGGCTCGGGGTCAGTTCCAAGCTCTGGGCACCGGGCTTCAGGCTCTGGATTCAAGACTCCATGCTCCACGCTCAGGGCGCCGGGCTCCAGGCTCCATGCTGCAAGCTCCGGGCTCCTGGCTCAATGCTCCAAGCTCCGGGCTCCTGGCTCAATGCTCCAAGCTCCGGGCTCCTTGTTCCTGGCTCCTGGCTCCTGGCTCCGGGCTCAGGGCTTCGAGGTCAAGGCTTCAGGCTCCAGGCTCAGGGTTTGTTCCAGGCCTGGGCTCCAGGTTTCAGTCTCAGGGCCAGTTCCAGGCTTCGTACTCCATGCTCCGTGCTAAAGGCTCGGGGTCAGTTCCAGGCTCTGGGTTCCAGCCTCCTACGTCTATGCTCCGCACTCAAGGCTCCGGGCTCCAGGCTCAAGGCACGGGGTCATTTCTAGGCTCCGGTCTCCAAGGTCCGGACGTGTGGTCAGTTCTAGGCTCCGTGCTCTAGGCTCCTGGTTCTGGGCTCAAAGCTTCAAGTTACAGGCTCAAGACTACATGCTCAAGGCTCAATGTTCCAGGCTCCAGGCTCCAGGCTCCAAGCTCCAGGCATGGGGTAGGTTCAAAGTTCTGGGATCCAGGAATAAGGCTCCAGGCATCGGGTTTGGGGTAAGATCAAGGCTCCGGATGCCATGCCCTGAGCTAAAGACTCCGGGACCGGGGTTATGTCCAGTCTCCGGGCTCCATGCTCCCGGCTTAAAGCTTCCGGCTCAAAGCTCATGGCTCCGGGTTCTGGATCTTTTCCAGACTCCTGGTTCCATGCCCCAGGTTCCAGGGTCGGGGTCAGTTCAAAGCTCGAAGCTCCGGGCTCAAGGCTCCGCAATCAAGGATCCAGCCTCTGGGCTTAAGGGTAAGCTCCGGGCTCCGGGCTCTGGTTCAGTTCCAGTCTCGAGGTTCCTGGCTCCAGGCTCTGGGCTCCGGGCTCCGGGCTCCGGGCTCCGGGCTCCGGGCTCCGGGCTCAGGGCTAAGGGCTTTTGGCTCAGGGTCTTCTTCCAGGCTCCAGGCTCCAAACTCCAGGCTCCAGGCTCCAGGTTCCAGGCTCTAAGCTCCAGACTCCGCGCTCAAGGCTATGGGCTCGTTATCAGTTCCAGGCTCCGGCCTCCAGGCTCCAGGTTCCAGGCTCCAGGATTATGATTCTGGGTAAGTTCCAGTCTCCAGTCTCCAGGCTCCAGGCTCCAGGCTCATTATCAGTTCGAGGCCCCAGGCTCTAGGCTCTAGGGTCCGGTTTCGGCGTCAGTTCCAGGCTAAGGGCTCCAAGTTCCAGGTTCCAGGCTCCAGGCTCATCGATCCAGTATCCGGGCTCCGGATTTGGGGTCAGTTCCATGCTCCAGTCTCCAATCTCCGGTTCAGTTCAAGGCTCCAGGCTCCGAGTTCGGGGCCTCAGGCTCCGGACTCCAGGCTCCAGGCTCAAGGCTCAAGGCTCAAGGCTCCGGGCATGGAGTCAGTTCCAAGTTCCGGTCTCCCGACTCTCAGGCGCCAGGCTTCTGGCTCCACACCCAGGGCTCCAAGCTCCAGGCACGGGGTTTTTTTCCAGGCTCCAGGCTCCAGGCTTTAGGCTTGGGGTCTTCTTCCAGGCTCTCGGCTCCAGGTTCAAGGCTCCAGGCTTAAAGCTCCAGGCTCAAAGCTCCAGTCTCTTAGCTCAAGATCAGTTCCAGACTCCGGTCTCCAGGACCCAGGTTTCGGGTTCGGGGTGTATTCCATGCTCTGGCCTTCGGGCTTCAGGCTCCAGGCTTCGGGCTCGGGCTTAGTTCCATGCTCGGGGATCCACGCCCCTGGCTCCAGGGTCATAGAACGGGGTCATTTCCACACTCCGGGCTCCAGAATCCAGGTTCAAGGCTCCATGCCCATGGCTCAATGCTCCGAGCTCCATGCTCCAGGCTCCGAGCTCGGGGTCAGTTCCAGTCTCCGGGCTGCAGGGTCCTGGCTCAAGGTTTTGGGCTCGGGGTCAGTTCCAGGCTCCGGGCTCAAGGCTCAAGGCAGAGGGTCATTTCCAGGCCCCGGGCTCAAGACTCCAGGCTCTTGAATCCGGCTCAGTACAAGGCTTTGGGCTCCCAGGTCCAGGCTCACGGCTCCATGCTCACGGCTCCATCCTCCGGGCCCCAGGCTCCGAGCTCAAGGTTCTGTACTCGTTGTCATTTCTTGGCTCCGGGCTCAAAGGTCCGGACTTAAGGTCAGTTCCAGGCTCAAAGCTCCAGGCTCAAAGCTCACGGCTCCATGCTACGGGATCCAGGCTTGGGGTAAGTTCCTGGGTTCGGGTTCCAGGCTCAGGGATCAAGGCTCAATGTTCATGTTCAGTTCAAGGCTCCGGGTTCTTTTCTCCGGGCTTGGGGTCACTTCGCGTACCTGGGTTCCGGGCTCCAGTCTGTAAGGTCTGGGCTCTAGATTCCGCGCACTAGGCTCAAAGTTCTAGGCTCCAGGCTACCATGTCCAGGCTCATGGCGCCAGGCTCCAGGGTCTTGGAAAGTTGCAGGCTCCGTGCTCAATGCCAGACTCCAGGCTTGGTATCAGTTTAAGGCTCCAGGCTAAAGGATCCAGGCTCCACGCTTCAGGCTCCTGGTTCCAGGCACAGGGCTCCGGGCTTGGGGTCAGTTCCATGCGCCAGGCTCAAGCCTCTAGGCTCGGGGTCAGTTTCAGGCACCGCGCATCGGGCTCCAGGCTCCCGGCTCCCGGCTCCTGGCTCCGTGCCCCAAACACCAGGTCAAGGCTCCAGGTTCCTTGCTCAGGGTAATTTCCAGGCTTTGGGCTCTGGGTTCCAGGCTTCAGGCTCCAGGCTCCAGGCTCCAGGCTCAGTGTCAGTTCCAGGCTTTGGGCTCAAGGTTCCGTTCTCCAGGCTCCAAGCTCCATGCTCCATTCTCCATGCTCTGGGATTTGGGTCAATTAAGGGCTCAATGCTCCAGGCTCCAGGCTCCAGACTCCAGGCTCCAGATTCCAGGCTCTGGGATCCAGGCACTGCGCTCCATTCCCTGGTTTCAAGAATCCGGGCTAGGGTTAAGTTCCAGGCTCCGGGCTCAGGGCTCAAGCCTCCTGTCTCCAGGCTTCAGGTTCCGGGCTCCCTGCTCAAGGCTCATGGCTCCGCGGTCAAGGCTCCGGGCTCCAGGCTTTGAGCTTTGGGGCAGTTCCATTCTCCGGGTACCAGGCTTAAGGCTCCAGGCTTAAGGCTCTGGGTCAGTTCCAGGCTCCGGGCTCAAGGCTCCGTGCTCCAGGTTCCGTGTACCAGGCTCCCATTCCAGACACCAAGCTGCAGGATCCGGGATCGGGATCAGGTCGAGGCTCTGGGCTCAAAGCTCTGGGATCAGGGTCAGTTTGTTGCTCCGGGCTCCAGTTTGCAGGCTCAAGGCTCAAGGCTCAAGGCTCCAGGCCCCAGGCTCCGCGTTCCTTCCTCCGGGATCCAGGCTTTGGGCTCGGAGTATGTTCGTGGCTCCGGGCTCAAGGTTTGAGGCTCCATATTTTTGGCACAGTTTCAGGCTCCAGGTTCTATGCTCCAGGTTCGTGACTATGCGTTCCAGGCTAATGACACCTGGCTCCAGGCTCAAGGCTCCGGTCTCCAGGCTCCAGCCTCGGGGTCAGTTCCATTCTCCAGGCTCAAGGCACCGGTCTCCAGGCTCCAGCCTCGGGGTCAGTTCCATTCTCCAGGCTCTAGACTCCACGCTCAAGGCTCCATGCTACATGCTCTGGGCTCCAGGCTTTTGGCTCCAGGGTCGGGGTCACTTCCAGGCTCCATGCTTCAGGCTCTGGGCTCAAGGCTCCGGGCTCAGTTTCAGTTCCAGGCTCCGTGCTCCCCCTTCAAGGTTCCAGGCTCTGGGATCCAGGCTCTTGGCATGGGGTCAGTTCCAAGATCTGGTCTCCAGGTTTAAGGCTCCACTTTGGATTCCGTGCACTAGGCTCAAAGCTCAAGGCTCCAGGCTACATGGTCCAGGCTCAAAGCGCCAGACTCCAGGGTCTTGGTCAGTTGCAGGCTCCGTGCTCAAGGCCAGACTCCAGGCTCGGTATCAGTTTCAGGCTCCAGGCTAAAGGATCCAGCCTCCGCGCTTCAGGCTCCTGGTTCCAGGCACAGAGCTCCGGGCTCGAGGTCAGTTCCAGGCTACAGGCTCCATAGTCCAGGTTCGTTGATACGCATTCCAGGCTCAAGGCTCCAGGCTGAAGTCTCCAAGCCCAAGGCTCCAGCCTCAGGGTAAGTTCCATGCCCCAGGATCAAGACTCCAAGCTCAAGGCACAGGATCAGTTCCAGGCTTAAGTCACCGGGCTCTAGGCTACGGGTTCCAGGGTAGAGGCGCTATGCTTCAAGCTCTTGGCTCCAGGCTCCAGGCTCCAGGCTCCAGGCTCGGGGTCAGTTCCAGGCTCCGGGCTCCATGCTCCGGGGTCAGGGCTCAAGACTCCAGACTCCAGGATCCATGCTCCAGGCTCCAGGCTCCTCTCTCCAGGATCCATGCTTCAAGCTCTGGGATCCAGGCTAAAGGCTCCATGCTCGGGGTCAGTTCAAGGCTCCAGACTCCATGCTTCTGGCTACTGGCTCAGTGTTAGTTCCAGGCTCCGGGCTCCCGCTCAAGGCTCCAGGCTCCGGGCTCCAGGCTCTGGGCATGGGGTCAGTTCCAAGTTCCGGTCTCCAGCTTTTAGGCTCCACATTTCAGGCTCGGGGTTAGTTCCAGGCTAATGGCTAAATTTTCCATGCTCGTTGCTACGCGTACCAGGCTCCAGGCTTCTGACACCAGGCTGAAGGCTGAAGGCTCAAAGCTCAAGGCTCTAGGCTCGGGGTAAGTTCCTTACTCCGGGCTCAAGCCTCCAAGCTCAAGGCTTGGGGTCAGTTCCACGCTCTAGGCTCCAGGCTCCATGCTCAAGTCTGCATGGTTCAAGCTCTTGGCTCCAGGCTCGGGGTCGGTTCCAGGCTCAAGGCTCCAGGCTTCGCTCTCCAGGCTCCGAGCTGCAGGCTATGGGCTCCAGGCTCCGTGTGTTGGGCTTAAGGCTCCAGGCTCCGAGCAAGGGGATAGGTTCCAAGTTCAGGTCTCCCGGCTTCAGGCTCCAGGTTTCTGGCTCGGGGTTAGTTCAATGCTTGGGGTTTCACGCCCAGGGCTCCAGGTTCCCGGAACGAGGTTTTTTCCAGGCTCCTGGCTTTGAGCTTGGGGTCTTCTTCCAGGTTCTAGGCTGCATGCTCATGGCTCCGGGCTCCAAGCTCCAGGCTCAAGGCTCCAGGCTCTGGGCTAAAAGCTCCAGGCTCTTGGCTCGGGATCAATTCAAGGCTCCGGGCACCATTACCCAGGTTTTGACTTCAGGGTTTGTTCAATGCTCTGACCTGTGGGCTCCGGACTCCAGGCTCCAGGCATTGGGTCAGGTCCAAGTTCCGGTCTCTAGGCTTAAGGCTCCAGGCTTCGGGCTCGGGCTAAGTTCCATGCTCTGGCTTCCATGCCCTGAGCTCCAGGCTCTGGGACCGGGTCATTTCCACGCTTCGGGCTCAAGAATCCAGGCTCCGAACTCGGAGTCAGTTCCAGGCTCCGGGCTCGTGGCTCCAGGCTCACAGCTCCATGCTCACGGCTCAATGCTCCGAGCTCCAGGCTCAAGGCTTTGGGTTAGTTCCAGGGTTCCAGGGCTCTGTGCTCAAGGCTCTGGGATCAGGGTCAGTTTTTTGCTACGGGCTCCAGTTTGCTGGCTCCAGGCTCCGTGCTCTAGGCTCATGGCTCAACGCTCAAGGCTCCAGGCTCACGGCTCCAAGCTCCAGGCTCAAGGCTCCAGGGTCTTGGTCACTTACAGACTATATGCTAAAGGCTACCGGCTCAAGACTCTAGGCTCGGGATCAGTTCCAGCCTCTGGCCTAAAGGATCCAGGCTCCGCTTTCCAGGCTCCTGGTTCCAAGCAAAGGGCTCCGGGCTTTGTGTCTGTTCCATTCTCCGGGCTCCAAGCTCCAGCCTCTAGGCTCGGGGTCAGTTTCAGGCACTGCGCATCGGGCTCCAGGCTCCAGGCTCCAGGCTCCATGACCCAAACTTAAGGTAAAGGCTCCAGGTTCCTTGCTGGGGGTTATTTCCAGGCTCCAGGCTCCAGGCTCCTTCCTAAGGGATCATGGCTTTGGGCTCGGAGTATGTTCGTGGCTCCGGGCTCAAAGTTTTAGGCTTTTTATTTCGGGCTCAGTTCAAGGCTACAGGCTCTATGCTCCAGGCTCGTGACTACGCGTTCCAGGCTACAGGCACCTGGCTCCAGGCTCAAGGCTCCGGGCTCCAGGCTCCAGCCTCGGGGTCAGTTCCATGCTCCGGGCTCAAGACTCAAGGCTCAAGGCTCAAAGCTCTGGGTCAGTTCATGGCTCCAGTCACCAGGTTCTAGACTCCAGGCTCTAGGCTCCATACTTCAAGCTCTGAGCACAAGGCCATAGGCTCCAGGGTCGGTTTCAGTTCCAGGCTCCATGCTTCAGGCTCTGGGCTCAAGGCTCTGGGCTCAGTGTCAGTTCCAGGCTCCGTGCTCCCCCCTCAAGGCTCCAGGCTCCAGACTCCAGGCTCAAGGCTGGAGGCTTCTTGCTCGGGGTAAGTTCCATGCTTGGGGTTTAACGCCCAGGGCTCCCGGCTACTGGTTTTTAGCTTGGGGTCTTCATCCAGGCTCTTGGCTCCATGGTCATGGCTCCAGGCTCCAAGCTCCAGGCTCAAGGCTCCAGGCTCCAGGTTCAAAGCTCAAGGCTCAAAGCTCCAGGCTCTGTGCTCGGGATCAGTTCAAGGCTCCGGGCACCAGGACCCAGGTTTCGGGTTCAGGGTGTATTCCATGCTCTGGTCTTTGGGCTCCAGACTCTTCGCTCCAGGCATTGGGTCAGGTCCAAGTTCCGGTCTACAGGCTTAAGGCTCCAGGCTTAAGGATCCAGGCGTCGGGCTCGTGCTGAGTTCAATGCTCGGGGTTCCACGCCCTGGGCTCAAGACTCTGGGAACGGGGTCATTTCCACGCTCCAGGCTCCAGAATAAAGGCTTCGTACTTGGAGTTAGTTCCAGGCTCCAGGCTCGTGGCTCCAGGCTCACACTTCCAAGCTCACGGCTCAATGCTCCGAGCTCCAGTCTCCAGGCTCACAGCTCCATGCTCACGGCTCAATGCTTCGAGCTCAGGGCTCCAGGCTCCAGGCTCCAGGCTCGGGGTCAGTTCCAGTCTCTGGGCTTCTGGGTCCTGACTCAAGGTTCCGTGGTCGGAGTCAGTTCCAGTCTCCGGACTCCAGGCTCCAGGCTCCAGGCTAAAGGCTCCAGGCTCCAGGCTCCAGGCTCCAGGCACAGGGTCATTTCCAGACTCCTGGCTCAAAACTCCAGGCACCAGGCTGTGTGGTCTCGGGGTCAGTTCAAGGCTTTGGGCACACGGCTCCATTCTCACGGATCCATGCGCCGGACCTCAGGTTCCGAGCTCAAGGTTCTTTGCTCGGGGTCCGTTCAAGGCAAGCAAAGGGCTCCGGGCTTGGTGTCTGTTCTATGCTCCGGGCTCCAAGCTCCAGCCTCTAGGCTCGGGGACAGTTTCAGGCACTGCGCATCGGGCTCCAGGCTCAAGGCTCCATGACCAAAACTTAAGGTCAAGGCTCCAGGTTCCTTGCTGGGGGTAATTTCCAGGCTCTAGGCTCCAGGCTCCAGGCTCCTTCCTAAGGTATCAAGGCTTTGGGCTCGGAGTATGTTCGTGGCTCCGGGCTCAAAGTTTTAGGCTCCTTATTTCGGGCTCAGTTCAAGGCTAAAGGCTCTATGCTCCAGTCTCTATGCTCCAGGCTCATGACTACGTGTTCCAGGCTACAGGCACCTGGCTCCAGGCTGAAGCCTCCGGGCTCCAGGCTCCAGCCTCGGGGTCAGTTCCATGCTCCGGGCTAGAGATTCAAGGCTCAAGGCTCTGGGTCAGTTCATGGCTCCAGTCACCAGGTTCTAGACTCCAGGCTCAAGGCTCCATACTTCAAGCTCTGAGCTCTAGGCTATAGGCTCCAGGGTCGGTTTCAGTTCCAGGCTCCATGCTTCAGGCTCCGTGCTCAAGGCTCTGGGCTCAGTGTCAGTTCCAGGCTCTGTGCTCCCCCCTCAAGGCTTCAGGCTCCAGACTCCAGGCTCAAGGGTCTAGGCTTCTTTCTCAGGGTAAGTTCCATGCTTGGGGTTTCACGCCTCGGGCTCCAGGCTCCTGGCTTTTGGCTTTGGGTCTTCATCCAGGCTCTTTGCTCCATGCTCATGGCTCCAGGCTCCAAGTTCAAGGCTCAAGGCTCCAGGCTCGAGGTTCAAAGCTCCAGGCTCAAACCTCCAGGCTCTGGGCTCGGGATCATTTCAAGGCTCCGGGCACCAGGACCCAGGTTTCGGGTTCCATGCCCTGGCCTGTGGGCTCCAGACTCCAGGCTCCGGGCATTGGGTCAGGTCCAAGTTCCGGTCTCCAGGCTTAAGGCTCCAGGCTCCAGGCTTCGGGCTCGGGCTAAGTTCCAAGCCTGGAGCCCACGCCCTGGGCTCCAGGCTCTTGGATCGGGGTCATTTCCACACTCAGGGCTCCAGAATCAAGGCTTTGGACTCGGAGTCAGTTCCAGGCTCTGGGCTCCAGGCTCCTGGCTCCAGTGTCCAGACTAGGATCTCCATACTCACGGCTCAATGCTCCGAGCTCCGAGCTCCAAGCTCCAGGCTCCAGGCTCCAGGCTCCAGGCTCCAGGCTCCAGGCTCCAGGCTCCAGGCTCGGGGTCAGTTCCAGTCTCCGGGCTTCTGGGTCCTGACTCAAGGTTCCGTGCTCGGAGTCAGTTCCAGTCTCCGGACTCCAAGCTCCAGGAAGAGGGTCATTTCCAGGCTCCTGGCTCAAGACTCCAGGCTCACGGCTCTTGACTCGGGGTCAGTACAAGGCTTTGGGCTCACAGTTCCAGGGTCATGGCTCTTGACTCGGGGTCAGTACAATTCTTTGGGCTCACAGCTCCAGGGTCACGGCTCCATGCTCACGGATCCATGCTCCGGACCCCAGGTTCCGAGCTCAAGGTTCTGTGCTCGGGGTCAGTTCCAGGCTCCGCGCTCCACGCTCCATGTTCAGGGTTCTGGGCTCGGGGTCATTACTTGGCTCCGGGCTCCAAGGTCAGGTCCAGGCTCTATGCTCAAGGCTCCAAGCTCACAGCTCCAAGCTCACAGCTCCATGCTACGGGCTCCAGGCTTGGGGTAAGTTCCAGGGTTCGGGTTTAAGGCTCAGGGATCAAGATAAATGTTCATAGTCAGTTCAAGGCTCCGGGTTCTTTCCTCCGGGCTCGGGGTCACTTCGAGTATCTTGGTTCTGGGCTCCAGTCTTTAAGGTCTGGGCTCTAGATTCCGTGCACTAGGCTCCAGGCTCCCGGCTCCAGGCTCACGGCTCAAGGCTCAAGGCTCAAGGCTCAAGGCTCCAGGCTCACGGCTCCATGCTCCAGGCTCAAAGCTCCAGGTTCCAGGGTCTTTGTCAGTTGCAGACTTTGTGCTCAAGGCTACCGGCTCAAAACTCAAGGCTCTTGATCAGTTCCAGGCTCCGGGCTAAAGGATCCAGGCTCAGGGCTCCAGGCTTTGTGTCTTTTCCATGCTCCGGGCTCAAAGCTCCAAACTCTAGGCTCGGGGTCAGTTTCAGGCACTGCGCATCGGGCACCAGGCTCCAGGTTCCAGGTTCCATGACCCAAACTTAAGGTCAAGGCTCCAGGATCCTTGCTGAGTGTCATTTCCAGGCTCCAGGCTCAGGGCTCCAGGCTTTGGGCTCTGGGTCTTCTTCCAGGCTCCAGGCTCCAGGCTCATGGCTAAAGGCTCCCGGTTCCCGGCTCTGGGCTCGCGATCAGTTCCCGATTCCGATCTCCAGGACCCAGGTTTCCGGTTTGGGGTTTAGTCCATGCTCTGGCCTTTGGGCTCCAGGCTTCGGGCTCAGGGTAAGTTCAATGCCGGGGTTTCAACCCTGGCCTCCAGGTTCTGAAAACAGGGTCATTTCCACGCTCTGGGCTGCAGAATCCAGGTTCTAGGCTCCAGGCTCCAGGCTCCAGGCTCCAGGCTCCAGGCTCCAGGCTCCAGGCTCGGGATCAGATCCAGTCGACGGGCTCCAGGGTCCGGGCTCAAGGTTCCGTGCTCGGGGTCAGTTCCAGGCTCCAGGCTCAAGGCTCTAGGAACGGGCTCTAGGCTCCACGCTCCTTGCTCAGCGCTCCAGGCTCCAGGCTTCAGGCACGGGGTCAATTCCAGAGTCCGGACTCCAAGGCTCAAATCTCCATGCTCACGGCTCTACGCTCACGGCTCCATGCTCCTGGCTCCAGGCACGGGGTCACTTTGAGGATCTGGGCTCAGAGCTCCAGTCCTTAAGCCCGTGTCTGTAAGCTCCGCGCTCCAGGCTCCGCCCTCCAGACTCAAGGCTCCAGGTTATTTTTAAGTGGCAGGCTTCGTTCTCCAGGTTAACGGCTCCAGACTACGGTCTCGGGTTCAGTTCCAGGCTCGGTGCTACGGCCTCCGGCCTCCGGCCTCCGACCTCCGGGTTCCGGGCTCCAGCCTCCGGGTTCCATGTTTGGGGACATTTCCAGGCTACGGGCTCCGGTCTCGTGTTCAGTTCCAGGCTCAAGGCTCCGGGATCCTAGCGCTGGGTTACAGGCTACAGGCTCACCACAATGCATAGACCTCTCGGTTTTCCTGGTTTTCTGAGTAGAAGAGGCAAAAATGTCATTTTTGAGCGTTTAAGACGATAAGAAGCTGTTTTTGTCACTTTAAGAAAAGAATGTTTTAGTCTCACGGAAAATTTTATGAACTGGTAAGTCTATGACAAAACAGCCATAAAACACTTATTTCTGACTTGTTTTTTGTGTTTTCATGCTTTTCTGAGTAGATGAGGCAAAAATGTCATTTTTGAGCGTTTCAGACGATAAGAAGCTGTTTTGGTCACTTTGAGACAAGGATTTTTTTTTCTCAAGCAAAACGTCCTGAACCTGATAAGACGTATACAAAACAGCCATAAAACACTTATTTCTGACTTGTTTTTAGTGTGTTCATGCTTTTCTGAGTAGAAGAGGCAAAAATGTCATTGTTGAGCGTTTCAGACTATAAGAAGCTGTTATGGTCACTTTGAGACAAGGATTTTTTTTTTTCTCAAGCAAAACGTCATGAACTGATAAGACGTATACAAAACAGCCATAAAACACTTATTTCTGACTTGTTTTTAGTGTTTTCATGCTTTTCTGAGTAGAAGAGGAAAAAATGTCATTTTTGAGCGTTTCAGACAATAAGAAGCTGTTTTGGTCACTTTCAGACAAAGATGTTTTTTTTTTCAAGCAGAACTTCATGATTTGAGACGACTTTTAAGGAAAAGCCATAAAACACTTATTTCTGACTTGTTTTCAGTGTTTTCATGCTTTTCTGCGTAGAAGAGGCAAAATGTCATTTTTGAGCGTTTCAGACGATAAGAAGCTGTTATGGTCACTTTGAGACAAGGATTTTTTTTCTCAAGCAAAACGTCATGAACTGATAAGACGTATACAAAACAGCCATAAAACACTTATTTCTGACTTGTTTTTAGTGTTTTCATGCTTTTCTGAGTAGAAGAGGCAAAAATGTCATTGTTGAGCGTTTCAGACAATAAGAAGCTGTTTTGGTCACTTTCAGACAAAGATGTTTTTTTTTCAAGCAGAACTTCATGATTTGAGACGACTTTTAAGGAAAAGCAATAAAACACTTATTTTTGACTTGTTTTCAGTGTTTTCATGCTTTTCTGCGTAGAAGAGGCAAAATGTCATTTTTGAGCGTTTCAGACTATAAGAAGCTGTTATGGTCACTTTGAGACAAGGATTTTTTTTCTCAAGCAAAACGTCATGAACTGATAAGACGTATACAAAACAGCCATAAAACACTTATTTCTGACTTGTTTTCAGTGTTTTCATGCTTTTCTGCGTAGAAGAGGCAAAATGTCATTTTTGAGTTTTCCAGACGATAAGAAGCTGTTTTGGTCACTTTGTGACAAGGATGTTTTTTTTCAAGCAGAACTTCATGATTTGAAATTACTTTTTAAAAAAAGCCATAAAACACTTATTTCTGACTTGTTTTTAGTGTTTTCATGCTTTTCTGAGTAGAAGAGGCAAAAATGTCATTTTTGAGCGTTTCAGACGATAAGAAGCTGTTTTGGTCACTTTGTGACAAGGATGTTTTTTTTCAAGCAGAACTTCATGATTTGAAATTACTTTTTTAAAAAAAGCCATAAAACACTTATTTCTGACTTGTTTTTAGTGTTTTCATGCTTTTCTGAGTAGAAGAGGCAAAAATGTCATTTTTGAGCGTTTCAGACGATAAGCAGCTGTTTTGATCACTTTGAGAAAAGGTGTTTTTTTTCTGAATCAAAATGTAATGAACTGATAAGACTTTGACAAAAAAGCCATGAAACACTTATTTCTGACTTGCTTTTAGTGTTTTCATGCTTTTTTGTCTATATGGGTAAAAATGTCATTTTATGGCGTTTCACGCAAGCAGAAGCTGATTTGGTCACTTTTGAGAAAAGGATGTTTTGTCTCAAGCAGAACGTAAAGCTTCACACTTAGTTCTGGCATTTCTCAAACCGCACCGTGGAGATGGAATGCTGACTTAAATTGCAACCACACTCTAGTGGAAAAACTCTGTCCGTGGTCCTGAATTCTTTGTCTTTCTCTTGTTCTCTCTCTCCCTCTTCCCTCCAACCCCCGTTGCACACTGGCGTGCATGGACGAGGAAGAGCACTGGGAAATGTCGCACTGACCGTTGTCAGGGTTAGACCGGGACGGCTGGTGGACGGTGTGGACTCTGTCTTTTTTCCAGTCCGTGTGGGACATTGTTATATTTCCAGAGACAGAACACCGGTCAGCCTAACCCCGTTTTCAAGCTCCGGTTCTTTTCTCATCTGGAACTGGATAACGATAAAACATGAACCGTAACTTTGTTATTTTTTTCCAGAGACAACCCCTTAAAGTCTAACACCTTTTTTTTTTTTAACCTCCGGGGCTTCTCCTCAACTTTAGCCGAAAATCTAACCTTGTTCCAGGTCATAATCTTTTCCCCTCTCTCCCCCTCTCTTCTCTCTAGCCTCCTGAGTTGTGGAACTTTTTCAACCCCCCCCCAGTGTGCCCCACATCAGAGCCTCACACTCGAGCTCGAGGAAGAACTCTCGCCCTGGTCCTGGTTCTCCCCTCCACCCCCCCACCCCACCCCCCCTTTTAAACCACCTTGACGCTGCACATTTGCATGCGCTGAGGAGGAGGAACGCCGGGAAATGTCGCGCTGACCCGGGTCAGGATTAGGCCGGGACGGCCGGCGGACCGTGTGGACTCTTTCTTTTTTCCAGGCCTGTGTGGGACGTTGCTATTTTTCCAGGCCATTGTGGGAATCTGTTATGTTTTTTCAAAGACAGAACGCCGGTTAGCTGATCCCCTTTTTAACCTCCGGTTCTTTTCTCATCTGGAGCTGGATAACGGTAAAACTCGAACCGTATGTGGGACCAGGGCCGGACTGAGACTCATTTTTAGCCCTGGAGTTTCGTACCTCAGACCGGCCAACTTTAGATCACGAACAATTATTATTAAAATCATGGAATTATAACCTTACATGTTAGGTCTACACACTGTTCTGCAAAGCCTTGTAATTCAGTGTATTTTCTAGAATATTTCCAATTCAGCGCAAGTAAAGGTTACTTCACAATGTGGATTTATTTCAACAGTGAGTGCACATCGACATCTCCAACATTATTATTCCTCACAACACAACAATAACAGAATCTATATTTTTGTTCTTATAGGTGTTAATATTTTTCAAAACTTTATAATGTTTGAAATGAAATCAAAGAATTTATTAAAAAAAATATTAAATAAAAAAATAATTTTAAAAAATAAGGCTTGCTGCACTTTTTAATAACGCTATCATTTTTGTATCCTTTGCAACAAAAGATTTCCATCACAACTTACCTGCGTTTTTTTCCATCTTTGTTATTGAAAACTTTTGATATAGTGATATTAGGGGTTTGACGAGGATGATAAGAAAAAAAAATGTATGTATGACTGACATGACTGAGTGTGAGCAAAGTAATCAAAGCTAACAACAGACTCATCTTCATCTGTCTCATTTCTGATTAGTGGTTCAGGGTTCTGCTGCTGAGCTGCTCCTCTGTCATCAGTAGATACTGCTCTCCCTTTCACTCTTCCTTCAGTTTCCTTAGATTCGCCTGCACCTGTATCACAGTAAAAATAATATCTACAGACATTTTGACTTACTTAACCAATTAAGATATTTACATTGGCAAAATATGCAGGCTTATTTGACATTCCTTTATGCTATTGCCTTTCAATTGCGGGCTTTGTGTATTTACTGTCTCACGTTTAATGATGAAAAATAAAATAGGTCAGGACTACCGTTTGGGTATAGAAAGTGGTTTTACTGCAACTAATCCTTGTTCACACAGTCTGTTCCAACAGCTCACCTTTTCCTTCCATAGTGACAGGAGCAATCCCCTAGCTCTACTTCTGACACTAAATCACATTTTAAAAATGGTCATAATTCTCAGCACAAATCTTCTATTTTGCAAAGCCTTGGTGTCAGTTTCATTCATGTAGTGCTGAATCATCTAGCATCTCAGAGCACCTTTAATACTGAACAGGCCTACACCACACTCTTCATTGTAGTCTATTTATTCTAATAATCTTCAGTCTATGAGAAGTCCTACCGGCCCACTCTGGACTTGTGGGCTCATGGCTGGTGTCTGCTGCTGGATCTGCTTTCTGACTCTGAGGAGCTACAAGATAAAGTTTCCCAGTTATGTGGCGTTGCATCATACTATTATTTAAATTGCATAACGTTATTTTACACGCCAAAATGCCACACAATTCATTGACTCGATAATTAACTAGCTTGAAAGGTGGTTTACCCGTTTCATCGTCCTCATTAGTTGTTTCCAACCGGGAGGTCATTTTTGTGAAAAAGTTACCGATTTTGTCACATTTGGCTGCGTTTGCTTCCAGAGCTATCCTCTTTCTAATTCTTTCCTTTTCTGCATCACCCTTGCTCTTTCTATTATCCATGTTTAAAACAGAAAAACACAGCTGACCACCGACATAGCCAACAGAGCAGAGATCATATATGCTCCACAGCTACAGTATAGAGCTACTAACAAGCAAGGACATAGGTGCGTCTGCATCTGCTTGCTAGTAGAGGGAGTGGTGGCCCAAGAACAGCGGTTGCAGTTAAAGATAAACCCAGTGCTATGACACCCCCCGCAAAATAAATAAATAAATAAATATATATATATATATATATATAATATACATACATATATATATATATATATATATATATATATATATATATATATATATATATATATTGAAAGTGAACTCCAGCCCTCGCGGACTAAATATTATACTGGCCCACCAGGAATGATCTCGGTTCTCCCTATTAGCCGGACCGTGTGGGACTTGTGGGACCGTGTGGGCCTGTGTGGGACTTTGTTATGTTTTTTTCCAGACAGAACCCCTGTAAGCCTAACCCCTTTTTGATCTCTGGTGCTTTTCTCACGTGGAGCTTGATAACGGTAAAACTCAAACGTCTGTGGCCATTTTTCAGAACTCTCCTCCTCCTCTCCCTGGTCTGACTCTTTTTTTCTGTCTCTCTCCCACTCTTTCCTCCAGCCACTTTAAAGCTGCACACTGACTTCTGGCATTTTTCAAAACGTCCCGTGGAGACGGAATGCCTCCCCACATTGCAGCCACACATTGGGGGCTGAACTCTGGTCCTCCTTGCCTGTCTTCGGTGTGACTCGGGCTTCTAAAAACTGATTGCACTTGCTGTATTTATCGTATTTTAAATGTATTGTAATGATATTTTGTTGTTTTTTAATGGTATTTGAATTGTATTTTATTTGTACTTTTTATTTATGCTTTGCACTGTAAAGAACTTTTTGACTTTGTCTGTGAAAAGTGCTCTATCAATAAAATGTATTGACTCTTTTGCCTACTTACTGTCTGACTCTTTTTTTCCCCCCTCTCTCCCCCTTTCTTCATCAGCCACGTTAAAGCTTCACACTGGGACTAAAAATCACATCCTCTTGCCCGGTTAGGGTTAGGGCTGAGGCCAGGGCCTGGGTTAGGGCACCGGGCTCGGGCTTCGTTCCAGGGTTTAGGGTTAGGGCTGAGGCCAGGGACAGGGTTGGGGCTCCGGGCTAGGGCTAAGTTCCAGGGTTCAGGTTAGGGCTGAGGCCAGGGTCAGGGTTAAGGCTCCAAGCTCGGGCTCAGTTACAGGCTCCAGGCTCAAGGCTCTAGGCTTTAGGCTCCGGGTTCTGGGCTCCGTGCTCCAGGCTCCATCTCCAGGCTCCGCGTTCCTTGCTCCGGGCTCGGGGTTAATTCCAAGCTTTGGGCTCAAGGTTCCAGGCTCCGGGCTCCAGGCTCCGGGCTCCGGGCTCCGGGCTCCGGGGTTCACAGTTCTGGGATCCAGGCTTCAGGCTCCAGGCTTCGGGTTTGGGGTTATTTCCAGGCTAAGGGTTCCACGCCCTGGGCTCAAAGCTTCTGGCTCAATGCTCATGGCTCCGGGTTCGGGATCAGTTCCAGGCTCCGGGATCCAGGCCCCAGGTTTCGGGGTCGGGGTCAGTTTCAAGCTCGAAGCTCCGGGCTCAAGGCTCCGCAATCAAGGATTAAGGCTCTGGGCTAAGGGTCAGCTCCAGGCTCCGGGCTCAAGACTCCAGGCTCCAGGCTCCAGGCTCCAGGCTCTTGACTCGGGGTCAGTACAAGGCTTTGGGCTCCCGGCCCCTAGTCTCACGGCTCCATGCTCCGGGCCCCAGGCTCCGAGCTCAAGGTTCTGTGCTCGGGGTCAGTTCAAGGCTCTATGCTCCAGGCTCAAAGCTCACGGCTCCATGCTACGGGATCCAGGCTTGGGGTAAGTTCAGGGGTTCAGGTTCCAGGCTCAGGGATAAAGGCTCAATGTTCATGGTCAGTTCAAGGCTCCGGGTTCTTTTCTCCGGGCTCGGGGTCACTTCGAGTATCTGGGTTCCGGGCTCCAGTCTTTAAGGTCTGAGCTCTAGATTCCACGCACTAGGCTCAAGGCTCCAGGCTCATGGCTACATGCTCCAGGCTCAAGGCGCAAGGCTCCAGGGTGTTGGTCAGTTAAAGGCTCTGTGCTCCAGGCTACCGGCTCCAGACTCCAGGCTCGGTATCAGTTTCAAGCTCCTGGTTCCAGGCACAGGGCTCCGGGCTTGGGGTCAGTTCTATGCTCCGGGCTCCAGGCTCAAGCCTCTAGGCTCGGGGTCAGTTTCAGGCAACGCACATCGGGTTCCAGGCTCCAGGCTCCAGGCTCCAGGCTCCAGGCTCCAGGCTCCAGGCTCCGGGCTCCGGGCTCCAGGCTCCGGGCTCCGGGCTCCCAGCTTTTGGTCTTTTCCAGGCTATGAGAACCATTCAAAAGGTTCCAGACTCAAGGATTGGGGTCCGTTCAACCCGAAACCTGGGTCCTGGAGACCGGAGTCTGGAACTGATCTTGAGCCCAGAGCCTGGAGCTTTGAACCTGGAGCCGGGAGCCTTGAACCTGGAGCCTTGAGCCTAGAGCCTGGAAGAAGATCCAAAGCCCAAAGCCTTGAGCCCGGAGCCTGGAAAAAACCCTGTGCCTGGAGCCCTGGGTTTGGAACCCCAAGCATGGAACTTGGGGCCTGACAGCTGGGAGACTGGCACTTGGAACTGACTCCATGCCTGGAGCCTTGAGCCTGTAGACTTGAGCCGTGGGTCTGGAACTTTGAGCCTGGAGTATGGAGCCTTGAACTGAACCGGAGACTGGAGCCTGAAGACTGGAGCGTGGAACTGACCCCGAATCCGTAGCCCGGATACTGGATTGATGAACCTGGAGCCTGGAGCCTGGAGCCTGGAGCCTGGAGCCTGGAACCTGGAAACCTGGAGCCTTGAACTGATGCCAAACCCGGACCCTAGAGCCTAGTGCCCGGAGCCTAGAACTGGTCACAAGCCTGGAGCCTGGAGCCTGGAAGAAGACACCAAGCCCAACGTCTGAATCATGGAGCCTGGTGCGAGCAGACTGGAACTGACCTGAAACCCTTATCCTGGAGCCTTGAGGCTGGAGCCTGAAACTGATCACGAGCCCATAGCCTGGAGCGCAGAGCTTGGAGCTTTGAACCTGGAGCCTGGAGTCTGGAGTTTGGAGCCTGGAGCCTGGAAGAAGACCCTGAGCCCAAAGCCTGGAGCCCGGAGCCTGGTGCTGGGAGTCTTGAGCTTGGAACGCGTAGCAACGAACCTGGACTATGGAGCCTGTGGCCTGGAACTGGCCTCGAGCCCGAAAAGTGGAGCCTAAAACCTGGAGACCAGATCTTGGAACTGACCCCATGCCAAGAGTCTGGAGCCCGGAGCCCAAAGCCCGGAGCCCGGAGACTTGAGGGGGGAGCACGGAGTCTGGAACTGACACTGAGCCTGGAGCCTTGAGCCCTGAGCCTGAAGCATGGAGCCCGGAGCCTAGAACTGACCCCGACTCTTGAGCCTATAGCCTGGAGCCCAGAGCCTTGTGACTGGAGCCATGAACTGATCCTGAACCTTGAGCCTGGAGTCTTGAGCCCGGAGCATGGAACTGACCCCGAGGCTGGAGCCTTGAGCCTGGAGACTGGAGCCTTGAGCCTGGAGCCAGGTGCTATTCGCCTGGAACGTGTAGTCACGAACTTGGAGCATAGAACCTTTAGCCTGGAAATGTGCCAAATATATGGAGCCTAAAACCTGGAACCCGGAGCCACGAACATACTCCGAGCCCAAAGCCTGGATCCCGGAGGAAGGAACGCGGAGCCTGGAGCCTTGAGCCTGGAGCCTGGAGCAACGAGCCTTCAAACTGGAGCCCGGAGCCACAAACTGACCCTGATCCCAAAGCCTTGAGCCACGAGCCTCGAACTGACCCCGATCCCGGATCCTGGAGCATTGTGTCTGGAACCTGGAGCCTGGTGCCCGGAACCTGGAGCCTGGAGCCTGGAGCCCAGAGCACGGAGCCCGGAGCCTTTAGCCCGGAGCCTGGAACTTACCCAGAGCCCTAAGCCTTGAGCCTCAAGCCTGGTACCTGGAGAACGGAAGTGCCCCAAAGCCCGAAGCCTGGAGCCCGGAGCCTTGAGCGCGGAGCCATGAGCCTTTGAGCAGGGAGCCCGGAGTCTGAAGCCTGGAGACTGGAGGCTTTAGCCCTTAGCCCGGAGCCTGGAACTTAACCCTTGCCCAGATTCTTGAAATGGAGCGCGGAGCCTGGAGTATGGAGTCTGGAGCCGGGAGCCTGGAGCCTGGAGCCCTTAAGTGACCCCAAGCCCGGAGCACGGAGCATGGAGCCTGGAGCTTGGAGCCTTGAGCCTGGAGCCCGGAACCTGGAGCCAAAAGCCTGGAACTGACACTGAGCCAAGAGCCTAGAGCCTGGAGCCAAGAGCCCACAGTCTGGAAATTAACCTGAGCAAGGAATCTGGAGCCTTGACCTGGTGTTTGGGGCACGGAGCCTGGAGCCCGATGCGTGGTGCCTGAAACTGAATCCGAGCCTCGAGGCTTTAGCCTGGAGCCCGGAGCATGGAACTGACCCTGAGCCTATGCCTGGAACCTTGAGCCTGGAGTGTGGACCCTGGATCCTTTAGCCCGGAGCCTCAAACTGATCCCAAGCTTGGAGTCTGGAGCCAGTAGCCTGGAAAACGGAATCTGCAACTGAGCAAGACCCTGGAGCCTTGCGCCTTGAGCCTTGAGCCTGGAGCATGTAGCCTGGAGCCTGGAGCCTGGAGCCTTTTGCCTAGTGCGTGGAAACAAGAGCCCAGACCTTAAAGATTAGAGCCCGGAACCCAGATACTCGAAGTGACCGCAAGCCTGCAGAAAAGAACCCGGAGCCTTGAACTGACCATGAAAATTGAGCCTTGGTCCCTTAGCCTGGAACCCAAACCCTGGAACTTACCCCAAGCCTGGATCCCATAGCATGGTGCCGTGAGCTTGGAGCCTGGAGCATAGAGCCTGGAAATGACCTTAAGTCCACACCTCTGAGTCTGGAGCCAAGAAATGACCCCGAGCCTGGAGCCCTGAACATGGAGCGTGGATAGCGGACCCTGGAACTGACCCCGAGCACAGAACCTTGAGCTCTGAGCCTGGGGCCCGGAGCATGGAGCCGTGAGCATGGAGCCGGAAGCCTGGAGCCGGGAGCAAAAAGCCTTGTACTTTCCCTGAGTCAAGAGCCTGAAGCCTGGAGTCTCTAGCCCGGAGCCTGGAAATGAACCTGTGCCTGGAGCCTTGAGCCAAGAGCCGAGAACTGACCCTGAGCAAAAAAACCTTGAGCCAGGACCCTGCAGCCAGGACACTGGAACTGACCTGGAGCCTGGAGCCTGGAGCCTGGAGCCTTGAGCTCGGATCATTGAGCCGTGAGCATGGAGCCGTGAGCCTGGAGCCTGGAGCCTGGAGCCTGGAGCCTGGAGCCTGGAGCCTGGAGCCTAGAGCCTAGATTCTAGAGCCTTGAGCTCGGAGCCTTGAGTGCGGAGCCTGGAGCCTAGAGCCTACAGCCTAGAGCCTAGACCCTAGACCCTTGAGCCTGGAGCCTGGAGCCTGAAGTAAAGACCCTGAACCATGCAGCCTTGAGCATGGAGCCTGGAACCTGGAGCCTAGAGCGTGGAAGTGAACCCAAGCCTTGAGCTTGGAGCCTTTAGCCCAGAGCAAGGAACTTACCCAGAGCCTGGAGCCTTGAGCTTTGAGCCTTCAGCCTTGAGCTTTGTGCCAGGAGCCTTAAGCCTGGAACGCGTAGCAACAAGCCTGGAAAATGGAGCCATTAGCCTTGAACTGACCCCGAGCATGAAATTTGGAGCCTAACACCTGGAGACCGGAACTTGGAACTGACCCCATGCCCAGAGCCTGGAGCCTGACACCTGGAGCCTTGAGCGGGGAGCCCGGAGCCAGGAACTGACACTGAGCCAGGAGCCTTAAGCCTGGAGCCTGAAGCATGGTGCCATGAGCCTCGAACTGACCCAGAGCATTGAGCCTTTAGCCTTGATCCATGAGTTTGAAGCATGGAGCCTGGAGCCTGGAGTCTGGAGTCTGGAGCCCTTACCCCGGAGCATGGAGCCCAGAGCCTGGAACTGACCCCGATACGGGAGCCTGGAGCCAAGACCTTGAAACATGGCGCCTTGAGCCTGGAGCAAGGAGCCCGGAGCCCAGAGCACAGATCCAAGAGCCTAGAGCCAGGTGACTTCAGCATGGAAATGACCCCGAGCCTTGAGCTTGCAGCCTTAACCCTGGAGCATGGAACTTACCCTGAGCCTGTAGCCTTGAGCTTGGAGCCTTCAGTCTGGAGCGTGGTGCAGGGAGCCTTGAGCCTGGAATGCGTAGATGTGAACCTGGACTATGGAGCCTCTAGCCTGGAACTGATCTCGAGCCCGAAAACTGGAGCCTAAAACCTGGAGACCAGATCTTGGACCTTACCCCATGCCAAGAGTCTGGAGCCCGGAGCCCAGAGCCCAGAGCCCAGAGCCCAGAGCCCAGAGCCCGGAGCCCGGAGCCCGGAGCACGGAGCCCGGAGCCTGGAAACCGGAGCCCGAAGCCCGGAGCCCGGTGCCCGGAGCCTGTAGCCTTGAGGGGAAAGGCACGGAGCCTGGAACTGACACTGAGCCCGGAGCCTTGAGCCCAGAGGCTGAAGCATGGAGCCCGGAGCATTGAACTGACCCCGACCCTGGAGCCTATAGCCTGGAGCCAAGAGCATGACGCACGGAGCCTTGAGCCTGGAGTCAAGAGTCTGGTGACTGGAGCCATGAACTGACCCTGAACCCGGAGCCTGGAGTCTTGAGCCCCGGAGCATGGAACTGACCCCGGGGCTGGAGCCTGGAGACCGGAGCCTTGAGCCTGGAGCCAGGTGCCATTAGCCTGGAATGCGTAGTCACGAACTTGGAGCATAGAATCCGTAGTCTGGAATCGTGCCCAAAATATGGAGCCAAGAACCTGGAGCCCGGAGTCACAAACATACTCCGAGCCCAAAGCCTGGATCCCGGAGAAACTAACGACGCGGAGCCTGGAGCCTGGAGCCTGGAGCCTGGAGCCTGGAGCCTGGAGCCTGGAGCCTGGAGCCTGGAGCCTGAAGCCTGGAGCCCGGAGCCTAGTGTGTGGAATCTAGAGTCCAGATCTTAAAGATTGGAGCCCGGAACCCAGATACTCGAAGTGACCCCGAGCCCGGAGAAAAGAACCTGGAGCCTTGAACTGACCATGAACATTGAGCCTTGATCCATGACCCTGGAACCCGAACCCTGGAACTTACCCCAAGCCTGGATCCTGTAGCATGGAGCCGTGAGCTTGGAGCCTAGAGCATAGAGCCGGGAACTGACCTTAAGTCCGGACCTCTGAGCCAAGAGCCCTGAACATGGAGCGAGGAGCGCGGAGCCTGGAACTGACCCCGAGCACAGAACCTTGAGCTCTGAGCCTGGGGCCTGGAGCATGGAGCCGTGAGCATGGAGCCGTGAGCCTGGAGCCGGGAGCCAAAAGCCTTGTACTGACCCAGAGTCAAAAGCCTGGACCTTGGAGTCTTGAGCCCGGAGCCTGGAAATGACCCTCTGCCTGGAGCCTTGAGCCCAGAGCCTAGAACTGACCCCGAGCACAAAACCTTGAGCCAGGACCCTGCAGCCCGTAGACTGGAACTGACCCCGAGCCTGGAGCCTGGAGCTCGGAGCATTGAGCCGTGAGCATGGAGCTGTGAGCCTGGAGCCTGGAGTCCGGAGCCTGGAACTCACCCCGAGTGCAGAGCCTTGAAGTTGGATTCTGGAGCCCGGAGTTTGGAAATGACCCCGTTCTCAGAGCCTGGAGCCAGGAGCTTGGATCCCCGAGCATGGAACTTACCCCGAGCCAGAAGCCTGGAGACTTGAGTCCGAAGGCCAGAGCATGGAATACCCCCCGAACCCGAAAACTGGGTCCTGCAGACTGGAGTCTTGAACTGATCTTGAGCCCAGAGCCTGGAGCTTTGAGCATGGAGCTTTGAGCCTGGAGCCTTAAGCCTTGTGCCTGGAGACCTGAGCCTGGAGTCTGGAACTGGGAGCCTGGAGTCATGAGTCTTGAACTGAACCGGAGACTGGAGCCTTAAGACTGGAGCGTGGAACTGACCCCGAATCCGGAGCCTGGATACTGGATCGATGAGCCTGGAGCATGGAATCTGGAACCTGGAACCTTGAGCCCGGAGCCTTGAACTGAGGTCAGGTCCAAGTTCCGGTCTTCAGGGTTTAGGCTCCAGTATTAAGGCTCCAGGCGTCGGGCTCAGGCTGAGTTCAATGCTCGGGGTTCCACGCACTGGGCTCCAGCCTCTGGGAACGGGGTCATTTCCAAGCTCCAGGCTCCAGAATAAAGGCTTCGGACTCAGAGTCAGTTCAAGGGTCCGGGCTCGTGGCTCAAGGCTCACAGCTCCATGCTCACGGCTCAATGCTCCGAGCTCCAGGCTCCAGTCTAAAGGCTCACAGCTTCATGCTCACGGCTCAATGCTCCGAGCTCAGGGCTCCAGGGCTCCACGCTCCAGGCTTGGGGTCAGTTCCAGTCCTCCGGGCTTCTGGGTCCTGACTCAAGGTTCCGTGCTCGGAGTCAGTTCCAGTCTCCGGACTCCAGGATCCAGGCACAGGGTCATTTCCAGACTCCTGGCTCAAGACTCCAGGCTCTTGACTCGGGGTCAGTACAAGGCTTTGGGCTCACAGCTCCAGGGTCACGGCTCCAATCTCACGGATCCATGCGCTGGACCCCAGGTTCCGAGCTCAAGGTTCGGTGCTTGGGGTCAGTTCCAGGCTCCGCGCTCCACGCTCCATGTTCAGGGCTCCGGGCTCGGGGTCATTTCTTTGCTCCGGGCTCCAAGGACCGGACTTAAGGTCATTTCCAGGCTCCATGCGCCAGCTCCAAGCTCACGGCTCCATGCTACGGGCTCCAGGCTTGGGGTAAGTTCCAGGGTTCGGGCTCCAGGCTCAGGGATGAAGGACCAATGTTCATGGTCAGTTCAGGCTCCGGGTTCGTTCCTCCGGGCTCGGGTCACTCTGAGTATCTTGGTTCTGGGCTCCAGTCTTTAAGGTCTGGGCTCTAGATTCTGTGCACTAGGCTCCAGGCTCCGGCTCACGGCTCAAGGCTCCAGGCTCACGGCTCCAAGCTCCAGGCTCAAGGCTCCAGGCTCCAGGGTCCAGTTGGTCAGTTTGCAGACTCTGTGCTCCAGCTACCGGCTCAAGACTCGAGGCTCGGGATCAGTTCCAGGCTCCTGGCTAAAGGATCCAGGCTCCGCACTCCAGGCTCCTGGTCCCGGCACAGGACTCCGGGCTTGGTGTCTGTTCCATGCTCCGGGCTCCAAGCTCCAGCCTCTAGGATCGGGATCAGTTTCAGGCACTGCACATCCAGGCTCCAGGCTCCAGGCTCCATAACCCAAACTTAAGATAAAGGCTCCAGGTTCCTTGCTGGGGGTAATTTCCATGCTCCAGGCTCCAAGCTCCAGCCTCTAGGATCGGGATCATTTTCAGGCACTGCACATCCAGGCTCCAGACTCAAGGCTCCATAACCCAAACTTAAGATAAAGGCTCCAGGTTCCTTGCTGGGGGTAATTCCAGGCTCCAGGCTCCAGGCTCCTTCCTAAGGGATCAAGGCTTTGGCTCGGAGTAGGTTCGTGGCTCCGGGCTCAAAGTTTTAGGCTCCTTATTTCGGGCTCAGTTCAAGGCTAAAGGCTCTATGCTCCAGGCTCTATGCTCCAGGCTCGTGACTACGCGTTCCAGGCTACAGGCACCTGGCTCCAGGCTCAAGGCTCCGGGCTCCAGGCTCCAGCCTCGGGGTCAGTTCCATGCTCCGGCTCAAGACTCAAGGTTCAAGGCTCTGGGTGAGTTCATTTGCTCCAGTCACCAGGCTCCAGACTCCAGGCTCAAGGGTCCAGTCTTCTTGCTCGGGGTAAGTTCCATGCTTGGTGTTTCACGCCCAGGGCTCCAGGCTCCTGGCTTTGGGCTTGGGGTCTTCTTACAGGCTCTTGGCTACATGCTCATGGCTCCAGGCTCCAAGCTCCAGGCTCAAGGCTCCAGGCTCCAGGTTCAAAGCTCCAGGCTCAAAGCTCCAGGCTCTGGCTCGGGATCAGTTCAAGGCTCCGGGAACCAGGACCTCAGGTTTCGGGTTCCATGCCCTTGCCGTTGGGCTCCAGACTCAAGGCTTCATGCATTGGGTCAGGTCCAAGTTCCGGTCTCCCGGCTTAAGGCTCCAGGCTTCGGCTTGGGCTAAGTTCCATGCTCGGGGTTCCACGCCCTGGGCTCCAGGCTCTGGGAACGGGGGTCATTTCCACACTCAGGGCTCCAGAATCAAGGCTTCGGACTCGGAGTCCAGTTCCAGGCTCTGGGCTCCAGGCTCCTGGCTCCATCTCCAGACTCACAGCTTCATTCTCACGGCTCAATGCTCAGAGCTCCAAGCTCCAGGCTCCAGGCTTGGGGTCAGTTCCAGTCTCCCGGGCTTCTGGGTCCTGTCTCAAGTTTCCGTGCTTGGAGTCAGTTCCAGTCTCTGACTCCAGGCTCCAGGCAGAGGGTCATTTCCAGGCTCCTGGCTCAAGACTCCAGGCTCACGGCTCTTGACTCGGGGTCAGTACAAGGCTTTGGGCTCACAGCTCCAGGTCATGGCTCCATGCTCACGGGATCCATGCTCCGGAACCCAGGTTCAGAGCTCAAGGTTCTGTGCTCGTGGTCAGTTCCAGGCTCCGCGCTCCTGCTCCATGTTCAGGGCTCCGTGCTACGGGCTCCAAGCTTGGGGTAAGTTCAAGGGTTCGGGCTCCAGGCTCAGGGATCAAGGATCAATGTTCATGGTCAGTTCAAGGCTCGGGTTCTTTCTTCCGGGCTCGGGGTCACTTCGACTATCTTTGTTCTGGGCTCCAGTCTTTAAGTTCTGGGCTCTAGATTCCATGCACTAGGCTCCCGGCTCAAGGCTCCAGGCTCATGGCTCCAAGCTCCAGGATCAAGGCATCCAGGGTCTTGGTCAGTTGCAGACTCCGTGCTCCAGGGATACCGGCTCAAGACTCTAGCCTCTGGATCAGTTCCAGGCTCCGGGCTAAAGAATCCAGGCTAGGTCTCCGGGCTTGGTGTCTGTTCCCTGCTCCGGGAGCTCAAAGCTCCAGCCTCTATGTATCAGGGTCAGTTCAGGCACTGCGCATCGGGCTCCAGGCTTAGGTTCCAGGACCCAAACTTAAGGTCAGGCTCCAGGTTCCCTGCTGAGGGTCATTTCCATTTCCAGGTCCAGGCTCCAGCTCGGGCTCCCGCGGCTCCGGGCTCCAGGCTTTGGGCTTTTGGTCTTCATCCAGGCAAAAGGCTCCAGACTCAAGGATTGGGGTCAGTTCAACGCTCCGGGCTCAAGACTCCGGCTCCAGGCTCCAGGGTCGGGGTCATTTCCATGCTCCGGGCTCAAGGCTCAAAGCTCTGGGCTCGGGGGTCAGTTCCAAGCTCTGGGCAACCGGGCTTCAGGCTCTGGATTCAAGACTCCATGCTCCCACGCTCAGGGCGCCGGGCTCCAGGCTCAAGGCTCCAGGATCCCATGCTGCAAAGCTCCGGGCTCCTGGCTCAATGCTCCAAGCTCCGGGCTCCTGGCTCAATGCTCCAAGCTCCGGGCTCCTTGTTCCTGGCTTGGCTCTGGCTCCGGGCTCAGGGCTTCGAGGTCAAGGCTTCAGGCTCCAGGCTCAGGGTTTGTTCCAGGCCTGGGCTCCAGGTTTCAGTCTCAGGGCCAGTTCCAGGCTTCGTACTCCATGCTCCGTGCTAAAGGCTCGGGGTCAGTTCCAGGCTCTGGGTTCCAGCCTCCTATCTATGCTCCGCACTCAAGGCTCCGGGCTCCAGGCTAAAGGCACGGGGTCATTTCTAGGCTCTGGTCTCCAAGGTCCGGACGTGTGGTCAGTTCTAGGCTCCGTGCTCTAGGCTCCTGGTTCTGGGCTCAAAGCTTCAAGTTACAGGCTCAAGACTACATGCTCCAGGCTCCATGTTCCAGGCTCCAGGCTCCAGGCTCCAAGCTCCAGGCATGGGGTAGGTTCAAAGTTCTGGGATCCAGGAATAAGGCTCCAGGCATCGTGGTTTGGGGTAAGATCAAGGCTCCGGATGCCATGCCCTGAGCTAAAGACTCCGGGACCGGGGTTATGTCCAGTCTCCGGGCTCCATGCTCCCGGCTTAAAGCTTCCGGCTCAAAGCTCATGGCTCCGGGTCTGGATCTTTTCCAGACTCCTGGTTCCATGCCCATGTTCCAGGGTCGGGGTCAGTTCAAAGCTCGAAGCTCCGGCTCAAGGCTCCGCAATCAAGGATCCAGCCTCTGGGCTTAAGGTCAGCTCCGGGCTCCGGGCTCTGGTTCAGTTCCAGTCTCGAGGTTCCTGGCTCCACTCTGGGGCTCCGGGCTCCGGGCTCCGGGCCGGGCTCAGGGCTAAGGGCTTTTGGCTCAGGGTCTTCTTCCAGGCTCCAGGCTCCAGACTCCAGGCTCCAGGCTCCAGGTTCCAGGCTCCAAGCTCCAGACTCCGCGCTCAAGACTATGGGCTCGTGATCAGTTCCAGGCTCCGGCCTCCAGGCTCCAGGTTCCAGGCTCCAGGATTATGATTC